>NW_028319048.1:600000-900000 GCF_062004578.1 Staurois parvus
TTTGAAGCAGTTTGTTTTTAACCGCTCTTCTCTGCCATATTTGAAATCTAATTCTTATTCTTATTATAGCCATATTTGCCACGCTAACTCCTCCCACAGTTTTTACACTACAAAGACAAGTAATATATCAAAACGTGCGCATTGATCCCGCATTGATCGGATTGCTATTACTTTGTAGAACGTTTCGCCGAATCGTTCAAGAAATATCGCGGTTTTTGCGGCGAAATTTTCCTATAGGAATGCATTGAGCAGCACAGGACAGCTAGAGTGTGCAAAGGAAAAATCAGAAAAATCAGAACATGATTTGTAAACTGCCATCACTCTGCCATTTTCAAGCCCACCTACACATATCTTATATCAAAACGTTCAGCTAACCCTGCTGTCACTAAAAATGTTCACGAATGCCAGTAGTGTACCGCGCTCCAATATATTCTACCTTATGTGATATAATGAATTCATAAGTGTACCACCGATAATCAAATAATTACATCAATTAATTATACTTAAATATATGATTTGTGTAAATATATAAAATAAATTAATTTATCAATGTGAAAAAACAAAAACTATGAATGAAAAATATAAATAAAAAATAAAAAATATTTGCAGTGGGAATGACAGTTCCTTCTGTATAAATGAGATGGTGTTATTATTCAGTCTGGATAAAAATAAAAATAAAATAAAATTAAAATAAAAATAAAATTAAAAATTAAAATAAAAATAAAATTAAAATTAACATAAAATTAAAATAAAAATAAAATTAAAATAAAATTAAAATTAAATAAAAATTAAAATAAATAAAAAATATTTGCAGTGGGAATGACAGTTCCTTCTGTATAAATGAGATGGTATTATTATTCAGTCTGGATAAAAAAAAAAAATAAAATAAAAATTTAATTAAAATAAAAAAAAAATAAAATTAAAATTAAAATAAAATTAAAAATAAAATAAAAATAAAAATTAAAATAAAAATAAAATTAAAATTAAAAAAAAATTAAAATCAAAATAAAATTAACATAAAATTAAAATAAAAATAAAATTAAAATAAAAATTAAAATAAAATTAAATTAACATAAAATTAAAATAAAAATAAAAATAAAATTAAAAATAAAAATAAAATTAAAAATAAAATAAAATTAAAATTAACATAAAATTAAAATAAAAATAAAATTAAAATAAAATTAAAATTAAAATAAAAATAAATATAAAATTAAAATAAAATAAAAATAAAATTAAAAATAAAATAAAATAATAAAAATTAAAATTAAAATAAAATTAAAATAAAAAAAAATTAAAATAAAAAAAATAATAAATAATTGATATCCCGGATAAGACACTATGTTTCTTTTCTTTAATATTTAATTAATACTAATTTTAGCACGCAATTGAACTTGGCAAGTTTAAAAAGCCTGTTTAGAACACACATGCTGACATTCCTCTCAGAGTGAGTTGTCATAGCAACCCAGCTGTCTCAGCACAGTGAGCCTACTCCGCCCTCTCCAGGTGCAGCAACCAAAGGTCACTCAAGAGGCAGATGACTCACCAGGCTGGACTGTGAGCTTCAAAATACAAGCTGAAATGCATTTCTCAATATCAGGCTTGCAATGTGCACTGCTTACATTTCATCAATCATTTGGTAAAGGTTGCGGCAAGAACACTTTACACAATTTCCCCAGAAATTGTAGATTGTCTAGTTAAGTGTTCTTGCATAGCAAGGAACACTTATTGTTATCTCACATATATATTCTTATTAAGTGTTCTTGCATAGCAAGGAACACTTATTGTTATCTCACATATATATTCTTATTCTTATTCTTATTCTTATTATAGCCATATTTGCCACGCTAACTCCTCCCACAGTTTTTACACTACAAATACAAGTAATATATCAAAACGTGCGGATTGTTCTCGATCGGATTGCTATTACTTTGTGGAACGTTTCGCCGAATCGTTCAAGAAATATCGCGGTTTTTGCGGCGAAATTTTCCCATAGGAATGCATTGAGCAGCAGAGCAGAGCTAGAGTGTGCAAAGGAAAAATCAGAAAAATCAGAACATGATTTGTAAACTGCCATCACTCTGCCATTTTCAAGCCCACCTACACATATCTTATATCAAAACGTTCAGCTAACCCTGCTGTCACTAAAAATGTTCACGGCTAGGACATACTCCTGATAGTTTTCACAATATGACCATTTGTTTGGACCTTACCCCTCCCATTGACTTTCATTGAAACTCCACTTTAGACACAAGATATTTTAAGGGACGTTTTTAAACTGCGACTGTGCCTTCATTTTTTATCTTTCAGAGACATACTATACATCAAAATTTAGGTCTGTTTCTTGTGATTGTCACAATATAAGCCTTTTCACGGTAGCATTTATACTTTTAAAACTACAAGCGTTTGAAAATGGCAATCGCCAGTGAACTTGGCAAGTTTAAACAGGCTGTTTAGAGCAGAGCTCATCACACACCTGTGACTGACTGAGGTAACAGGTGCAAGCAAAGGTCACTCAGGGGGCAGCTGAGTCACATTAGAGTGAGAAAGCTGTAGTGTGGAAGGAAAAATCAGAACATGATTTGTAAACTGCCATAACTATGTCATTTTCAAGCCCACCTACACATATCTTATATCAAAACGTTCAGCTAACCCTGCTGTCACTAAAAATGTTCACGAATGCCAGTAGTGTACCGCGCTCCAATATATTCTACCTTATGTGATATAATGAATTCATAAGTGTACCACCGATAATCAAATAATTACATCAATTAATTATACTTAAATATATGATATGTGTAAATATATAAAATAAATTAATTTATCAATGTGAAAAAACAAAAACTATGAATGAAAAATATAAATAAAAAATAAAAAATATTTGCAGTGGGAATGACAGTTCCTTCTGTATAAATGAGATGGTGTTATTATTCAGTCTGGATAAAAATAAAAAAAATTAAAATTAAAATAAAAAAATAAAATAAAATAAAATTAAAATAAAAATAAAATTAAAAATTAAAATTAAAATAAAAATAAAATTAAAAATAAAATAAAAATTAAATTAAAATTAAAATAAATAAAAAATATTTGCAGTGGGAATGACAGTTCCTTCTGTATAAATGAGATGGTATTATTATTCAGTCTGGATAAAAATAAAAATAAAATTAAAAATAAAATTAAATTAAAATAAAAATAAAATTAAAATTAACATAAAATTAAAATTAACATAAAATTAAAATAAAAATAAAATTAAAATAAAAATAAAATAAAAATAAAAATAAAATTAAAATTAACATAAAATTAAAATTAAATTAAAATAAAAGTAAAAATAAAATAAAAATAAAATAAAATAAAAATTAAAATTAAAATAAAAAAAAAATTAAAATAAAAATAAAATTAAAATAACATAAAATAAAAATAAAAATAAAATTAAAATAAAAATAAAATTAAAAATAAAATAAAATTAAAATAAAATAAAAATAAAATTAAAATTAACATAAAATTAAAATTTAATTAAAATAAAAATAAAATTAAAAATAAAATAAAATAAAAATTAAAATTAAAATTAAAATAAAAAAAAAATTAAAATAAAAATAAAAATAAATAATTGCTATCCCGGATAAGACACTATGTTTCTTTTCTTTAATATTTAATTAATACTAATTTTAGCACGCAATTGAACTTGGCAAGTTTAAAAAGCCTGTTTAGAACAGGCATGCTGACATTCCTCTCAGAGTGAGTTGTCATAGCAACCCAGCTGTCTCAGCACAGTGAGCCTACTCCGCCCTCTCCAGGTGCAGCAACCAAAGGTCACTCAAGAGGCAGATGACTCACGAGGCTGGACTGTGAGCTTCAAAATACAAGCTGAAATGCATTTCTCACTATCAGGCTTGCAATGTGCACTGCTTACATTTCATCAATCATTTGGTAAAGGTTGCGGCAAGAACACTTTACACAATTTCCCCAGAAATTGTAGATTGTCTAGTTCTTATTCTTATTTTTATTCTTATTATTATAGCCAAATTTGCCACGCTAACTCCTCCCACAGTTTTTACACTACAAAGACAAGTAATATATCAAAACGTGCGGATTGTTCTCGATCGGATTGCTATTACTTTGTGGAACGTTTCGCCGAATCGTTCAAGAAATATCGCGGTTTTTGCGGCGAAATTTTCCCATAGGAATGAATGGTGCATTTAGAGTGGCAGCAGAGCACAGCTAGAGTGTGCAAAGGAAAAATCAGAACATGATTTGTAAACTGCCATCACTCTGCCATTTTCAAGCCCACCTACACATATCTTATATCAAAACGTTCAGCTAACCCTGCTGTCACTAAAAATGTCCACGGCTAGGACATACTCCTGATAGTTTTCACAATATGACCATTTGTTTGGACCTCACCCCTCCCATTGACTTTCATTGAAACTCCACTTTAGACACAAGAAATTTTAAGGGACGTTTTTAAACTGCGACTGTGCCTTCATTTTTTATCTTTCAGAGACATACTATACATCAAAATTTAGGTCTGTTTCTTGTGATTGTCACAGTATAAACCTTTTCACTGTAGCATTTATACTTTTAAAACTACAAGCGTTTGAAAATGGCAATCGCCAGTGAACTTGGCAAGTTTAAATAGCCTGTTTAGAGCAGAGCTGTCACACACCTGTGACTGACTGAGGTAACAGGTGCAAGCAAAGGTCACTCAGGGGGCAGCTGAGTCACATTAGAGTGAGAAAGCTGCAGTGAGAAAGGAAAAATCAGAACATGATTTGTAAACTGCCATCACTATGTCATTTTCAAGCCCACCTACACATATCTTATATCAAAACGTTCAGCTAACCCTGCTGTCACTAAAAATGTTCACGGCTAGGACATACTCCTGATAGTTTTCAGAATATGACCATTTGTTTGGACCTCATCCCTCCCATTGACTTTCATTGAAACTCCACTTTAGACACAAGAAATTTTAAGGGACGTTTTTAAACTGCGACTGTGCCTTCATTATTTATCTTTCAGAGACATACTATACATCAAAATTTAGGTCTTTTTCTTGTGATTGTCACAGTATAAACCTTTTCACGGTAGCATTTATACTTTTAAAACTACAAGCGTTTGAAAATGGCAATCACCAGTGAACTTGGCAAGTTTAAACAGCCTGTTTAGAGCAGAGCTCATCACACACCTGTGACTGACTGAGGTAACAGGTGCAAGCAAAGGTCACTCAGGGGGCAGCTGAGTCACATTAGAGTGAGAAAGCTGCAGTGTGAAAGGAAAAATCAGAACATGATTTGTAAACTGCCATCACTCTTTCATTTTCAAGCCCACCTACACATATCTTATATCAAAACGTTCAGCTAACCCTGCTGTCACTAAAAATGTTCACGAATGCCAGTAGTGTACCGCGCTCCAATATATTCTACCTTATGTGATATAATGAATTCATAAGTGTACCACCGATAATCAAATAATTACATCAATTAATTTTACTTAAATATATGATTTGTGTAAATACATAAAATAAATTAATTTATCAATGTGAAAAAACAAAAACTATGAATGAAAAATATAAATAAAAAATAAAAAATATTTGCAGGGCGAATGACAGTTCCTTCTGTATAAATGAGATGGTGTTATTATTCAGTCTGGATAAAATTAAAATAAAATTAAAATTATAATAAAAAAATAAAATAAAATAAAATTAAATTAAAATAAAAATAAAATTAAAAATTAAAATTAAAATAAAAATTAAATGAAAAATAAAATAAAAATTAAATTAAAATTAAAATTAAAATAAATAAAAAATATTTGCAGTGGGGATGACAGTTCCTTCTGTATAAATGAGATGGTATTATTATTCAGTCTGGATAAAAATAAAAATTAAATTAAAATAAAAAAAAATAAAACTAAAATTAAAATAAAATTAAAAATAAAAATAAAAATTAAAATAAAAAAATTAAAATTAAAATAAAAAATTAAATAAAAATAAAATTAAAAATAAAATTAAATTAAAATAAAATAAAAATAAAATTAAAATTAACATAAAATTAAAATTAACATAAAATTAAAATTAACATAAAATTAAAATAAAAATAAAATTAAAATAAAAATAAAAAAAAAATTAAAATTAACATAAAATTAAAATAAAAATAAAATTAAAATAAAAATAAAATAAAAATTAACATAAAATTAAAATTAACATAAAATTAAAATTAAATTAAAATAAAAATTAAATTAAAAATAAAATAAAATAAAAATTAAAATTAAAATAAAAAAAAAATTAAAATAAAAATAAATAATTGATATCCTGGATAAGACACTATGTTTCTTTTCTTTAATATTTAATTAATACTAATTTTAGCACGCAATTGAACTTGGCAAGTTTAAAAAGCCTGTTTAGAACAGCCATGCTGACATTCCTCTCAGAGTGAGTTGTCATAGCAACCCAGCTGTCTCAGCACAGTGAGCCTACTCCGCCCTCTCCAGGTGCAGCAACCAAAGGTCACTCAAGAGGCAGATGACTCACGAGGCTGGACTGTGAGCTTCAAAATACAAGCTGAAATGCATTTCTCACTATCAGGCTTGCAATGTGCACTGCTTACATTTCATCAATCATTTGGTAAAGGTTGCGGCAAGAACACTTTACACAATTTCCCCAGAAATTGTAGATTGTCTAGTTCTTATTCTTATTTTTATTCTTATTATTATAGCCAAATTTGCCACGCTAACTCCTCCCACAGTTTTTACACTACAAAGACAAGTAATATATCAAAACGTGCGGATTGTTCCCGATCGGATTGCTATTACTTTGTGGAACGTTTCACCGAATCGTTCAAGAAATATCGCGGTTTTTGCGGCGAAATTTTCCCATAGGAATGAATGGTGCATCTAGAGTGGCAGCAGAGCACAGCTAGAGTGTGCAAAGGAAAAATCAGAACATGATTTGTAAACTGCCATCACTCTGCCATTTTCAAGCCCACCTACACATATCTTATATCAAAACGTTCAGCTAACCCTGCTGTCACTAAAAATGTTCACGGCTAGGACATACTCCTGATAGTTTTCAGAATATGACCATTTGTTTGCACATCACCCCTCCCATTGACTTTCATTGAAACTCCACTCTAGACACCAGACATTTTAAGGGACGTTTTTAAACTGCGACTGTGCCTTCATTTGTTATCTTTCAGAGACATACTATACATCAAACTGTAGGTCTTTTTCTTGTGATTGTCACAATATAAACCTTTTCACGGTAGCATTTATACTTTTAAAACTACAAGCGTTTGAAGATGGCAATCGCCAGTGAATTTGGCAAGTTTAAATAGCCTGTTTAGAGCACAGCTCCTCACACACCTGTGACTGACTGAGGTAACAGGTGCAAGCAAAGATGAATAAATATATATATAGTGTGGCGCTCAAAAATAAATAAATAACAATGTGTAATCAATAAATAAATATCAATAATACCTCAAGTGATCACACTCAATAATATCAAAGTGTATCAAATAAATAAATAAGTGCATCAATAAATAACTCAAGTGTTCACACTCTAAAATATATCAAGTGACTAAAATGAATCACATGCTTTTAATTAATAAAAACCAACTTAATGCAAAGTGTGAATGTGCCAAATAATAGTGCCAGGGATATATAAATGTCCGTTCCTTCAAACAAACTTGGAAGTAATAATCTTCACGTGATAAATAAATTCATGCAATAAATGGTGATAGTTGATAAGTGATTTGTGCCAAAATCTTCTCCAAACAATAGCTGAAGTGCCTCCTCACCTCCTCCCTGCGACCCCTAAGGGCCAACAGGCTTGTAGGATCAACCTGGATCCTAGAATCAAAGAAAGCCAACACCTTTTTCTTCCTTCTTTTTCTTTCCTGGTGGGCCTCCTATTTCCCTTTAAGCAGCTCTGGTGCCTTAAAGAACAATAGCTCACCAATCCAGTGAGCCAAAGAGGAAAAACACCCTCTAAGTGTAGTATTAACGACTCCTTTTATTTATAAATATGCAAAGTAATAAAACTCACACTTTACAGCAGTCCTCCCTCCTCACCGATGTGTGGGTACACTGCATGTAAACCGGGACTTCCTGGTGTAGCAAGATGGCGTTAAACGCCGGAAGTGCGTCACCACGCACCGGAGACTGCGCACTCGTAACCTACGCGTTACGTCACGTACAACTCGTGACTTCCTCGGGGTAGTAGATAACGGACACAGTTCCTTCCTATATACTGGGCCAATCAACCCTCATTGGTCTCGGTCCGCCTTTCACATAGTCGGCGGTACCCGCGCCATTTTTCAGAAGACTAATTACATTCTGATCGCGGCCATTTTATTGGTGTCATTTTAAACAAGCATTTGTATGGGGACATAATTAAAAAACGCCTTATGTTTCACATAAAAGAAACTGCATTAAATAACATGCTTTTTTGAGGAGCCCTAATAGATATACATAAAATAATAAAAAATATTTAAAAAAAAAGGAAAAAAGATGACGACCTTTAATTTAAAATCATCTATTCCCTTAAAACATATACCAAAATTTATATAAAAATAGATATAAAAATAATAAAAAAAAAAAAAAAAAAAAAAAAAATGATGACAAAAGTCCATACGGAAAAATATATAAATCCAGGAATAACCTATAAAGTAATACCTCATTAAAAATTGATCATTAATAATAACTAAATGGCTTATAAGCTGAGAAAAGGTAAAAAATCAAATCCCTTCTACCATGTAATCTACCCACACATTTACAGAATAAAATCTACCTCCATCTATAATATAACATACTGTGCTCTGTCATTGATAGCCAACAATGCAGAATAATTTGTAAAATTGTGAAACATTTAAAATTATGTTTAAAAGATATATATTAAAAAATGAATGCCACCAAATACATCCATATACCAATATACATGCTCATATAAATGTCAAACCATAATAAAATTACTATTACCTCAAAAATCACTTATAAAGCAATTCAAGTCAAATTCAACATTTAACCCTTTGGGAACCTGGGTGTTCATGTAATAAATCCACCTGGACTCAGCCTTGCTTAGGGATTTTATTTTATTGTTCCCTCTCCATTGCCTCTTAAATTTCTCGATCCCCCAGAATTTTAATGTACTGGGGTCCTTATTATGATACTTGGCAAAATGTCTGGAGACACTATGTTTCGGGAATCCCTTAATGATGTTCTGAACATGCTCCCTGAGTCTTTTCCACAGGGGCCTCTTAGTTCTGCCTACGTATTGGAGTCCACAATCACACTCCAGGCAATATACAACTCCCTCAGTTTTACATGTTATAAATTCATTAATTTGATAAACACGACCAGTAGCAGTAGCAGTAAAATTGTTCTTTCTTTTATTCCCTCTTTTTGTAGCAACACAGGTAAAACAATTTCTACAAGGAAAAAAGCCTTTTTCATCGAGGAAAGTGATGTGACTAGTTTTGGGGGGGTCTAATATACTTCTAACCACCTTTGACCTAATATTAGGTGCTTTTCTATATATGAATCTGGGGCCATCCGGTAGTAACCCTCCTATGACAGGATCCAATTTGAGAATACTCCAATGTTTCTTATAAATACTTTCTATTTTTTTGTAATGCGTATTAAAATCCAGGATCACCGCAACCTGTGATTCAATCTGTTTATCCTTATTCCTGTCTACCAAGAAGTGTTCTCTGTCCACATTACCTACTTCCTTAATTTTGACCTCCATATCTTCTCTCAAATATCCTTTTTCAATGAATCTGGACCCCAATATCTCAGCTTGCTGAAAATAATCATGTGTATAGGTACAGTTCCTTCTAATTCTAACAAATTGACCTTTTGGGATATTGAAGATCCAAGGTGGGTAGTGACAACTACCCCTAGGGATATAACCATTACGGTCGACTTTTTTAAAATAAGTGGTAGTGGTAATGTGACCATTGCTTATCCCAATATTAAGATCCAAAAAGTTAATAGTAGTATCGCTAAATTCCCATGTGAATCTGATATTTTTATCATTATCATTTAATTTATTCAAGAATGTGGATAAAGTACTCTCCTCCCCCTCCCAAATGATGATCACATCATCGATGTACCTTTTATAAATTTTCAACTCCTCTGGGTGAGATTGATAAAGGTCCTTACTCTCCCAATAACCCATGAAAATGTTTGCAACACTTGGCGCATATCTTGCACCCATCGCTACTCCTTTTATCTGTTTATAATATTTGTTGTCATACCAGAAATAGTTATGACTTAAACAGAACTCAAGGCAATCTAATAAATATTTTCTCTGAGTCCAGGATAGATCACTGTAAATCCTGAGTCCCCAGGTTACTGCTTCCATTGCATCATCATGGCTAATGATCGTGTACAGTGAGGATACATCCGCACTGGCCAGAAAAAGTTTCTGTCCCCCTTTAAAATTCTTCACTATTTGTATGAGTTGCTTCGTATCTCTCAAATATGATTGCATTTGTTTCACTACTGGCTGTAAAAACTCATCAATATATTGCCCCATTCTAGCCAAGACCGATTGTATGCCATTTACAATCGGCCTCCCTGGTGGATTGAATTCATCTTTGTGGATTTTGGGGACAGTATAGATAACTGGTATTCTACATGTATCTGGTACTAGATATCTGGCTTCCTTCTTATTCAAAATACCTTTCTCTACTCCTTTTTTAACTAATAATTCTAATTGTTTTTTATATTGTACCGTAGGATTTCTTTTTAATACCAGATATGTTTGGACATCCTCCAATTGGGTGGCCAATTCTCTCTTATAATAATCTTTCGACAAGACTACTATGCCTCCTCCCTTGTCCGCTGGTCTTACAA
Source organism: Staurois parvus (assembly GCF_062004578.1). NCBI lineage: Eukaryota > Metazoa > Chordata > Amphibia > Anura > Ranidae > Staurois > Staurois parvus. The sequence continues at coordinate 610,846 of NW_028319048.1, forward strand.
CTATATCCTCCCTTTTCCTCAATTTCTTAATACCGATATCAATACCAATATTTCTACTTATCTTAGGTATGACTAGTTTATCCAAATCATTGGTAACCATTTTTTTAAACGCATCAATTTGACTGTTATTGGGAATCTGAGGATTAAAAAGTGATTTATTTTTAAAAGAAGTGTGGGTGATTATATTACTTGGGGCATTACTTAACACATTCTTGGCCCCTGGTTGTCCTAAAAAATACTTTTTAATATTAAGCTTCCTAACAAATTTAAGAGTATCAACATATGTGTTGAATTTATTAGCAGGTACAGGGGGGGCATACTTAAGACCCTTATCAAGGACCAACAATTCTTCCCTTGACAAGGTGATGCCACTTAAATTAAAAACACCTTCCCCTACTATTCTCTTTTTCTTTTGTTTTTGGTAGCCTGCTCTACATCCTCTCCTCTTCCTGGACTTCTCCATCCTTCTCTCGGGGGACTCCTCCCCCTTGGATCTTTCTCTAAAAAATCCCCTTGTGGATAATCCGACCTCAATGGGTCAAACCTATTGTACATAGGGATGGGACTCCTTTCTTCATGTCGTTGATAATCCCACCTCACATCAGGGTACTGCCCCTCATACATATTACCATTGGGCATCCTAGGATAATATGGTCTGGGAAGGGGGTATTGGTTGGGTGGTGGATAATAATTGGGCCTATAATTCTGATAATAGGGCCTTTGATTATAGGGCGGACCCTTCCCTTGTGGTTTTTTGTAACCCTTCTTCCCATTTTTGGGTTGCCATCCATTTTTAGGTGTGTAATGTGTCTGCGGATGTTGATTTTTCATTATCTGATTGTGTCCTCTCATATTTTCTTTACGAATCGGTGCATTATTACTGTCCCTCTCCTCTTTGCTTTTAACCGGAGTCGTATTTGTAGAGGCTGTTTCAATTTCATTAATGGAAGACTGCCACTTGAAAACTTGATTCTTTTTCATATCATTTAAATCACGTTGGTATTTTTTTGACTTCCTATATTTGATCTCTTGATCAACCTTATCCAGATCTTTATTCAAACGTTTAGTTAAATTTTGCATTTCAACAGTATCTTTCAGTGGTTCAATTCTATCTTTAATTTCCCCAATCTGTTTTTCCAGGTTCCTCAACTTTCTCTGTTTTCTTTTTAAGAGAAACATGACCAATTCCAACCCTTTTTCGTGGAAGAAATTGAACCATTCATCAATTCCTTCTTGGTCTGTTAACCCATCACAGATGGGTACATCCCACCTTACTCTCCGGGGCACTAATTTATCCTTGAGGTATTTTTCATGAGTAATGATATCCCACCACACTGACACCTTCTTTTCCATCAGGTGCCCTAATTTCCTGTATTGTGACTCAAGATCACCGGTGGGTCCCCCTTGGGGTTGATTAAATACCTCTTCTATATTGATAGATCTATTTTCCAGGTACCCAAATACTTCCATTTTCAGCAGCTAGAGGCGATTAAGGTATTTAATAAAATCTAAAGAAATAGTGCAGAGAATCCTCTTGCGCTAACAAATGGTGTACAACAAAAACAGCTGCCAACACTCTCCTACTAATACCTAGTGTAGTGTATAAACATGAATAAATATATATATAGTGTGGCGCTCAAAAATAAATAAATAACAATGTGTAATCAATAAATAAATATCAATAATACCTCAAGTGATCACACTCAATAATATCAAAGTGTATCAAATAAATAAATAAGTGCATCAATAAATAACTCAAGTGTTCACACTCTAAAATATATCAAGTGACTAAAATGAATCACATGCTTTTAATTAATAAAAACCAACTTAATGCAAAGTGTGAATGTGCCAAATAATAGTGCCAGGGATATATAAATGTCCGTTCCTTCAAACAAACTTGGAAGTAATAATCTTCACGTGATAAATAAATTCATGCAATAAATGGTGATAGTTGATAAGTGATTTGTGCCAAAATCTTCTCCAAACAATAGCTGAAGTGCCTCCTCACCTCCTCCCTGCGACCCCTAAGGGCCAACAGGCTTGTAGGATCAACCTGGATCCTAGAATCAAAGAAAGCCAACACCTTTTTCTTCCTTCTTTTTCTTTCCTGGTGGGCCTCCTATTTCCCTTTAAGCAGCTCTGGTGCCTTAAAGAACAATAGCTCACCAATCCAGTGAGCCAAAGAGGAAAAACACCCTCTAAGTGTAGTATTAACGACTCCTTTTATTTATAAATATGCAAAGTAATAAAACTCACACTTTACAGCAGTCCTCCCTCCTCACCGATGTGTGGGTACACTGCATGTAAACCGGGACTTCCTGGTGTAGCAAGATGGCGTTAAACGCCGGAAGTGCGTCACCACGCACCGGAGACTGCGCACTCGTAACCTACGCGTTACGTCACGTACAACTCGTGACTTCCTCGGGGTAGTAGATAACGGACACAGTTCCTTCCTATATACTGGGCCAATCAACCCTCATTGGTCTCGGTCCGCCTTTCACATAGTCGGCGGTACCCGCGCCATTTTTCAGAAGACTAATTACATTCTGATCGCGGCCATTTTATTGGTGTCATTTTAAACAAGCATTTGTATGGGGACATAATTAAAAAACGCCTTATGTTTCACATAAAAGAAACTGCATTAAATAACATGCTTTTTTGAGGAGCCCTAATAGATATACATAAAATAATAAAAAATATTTAAAAAAAAAGGAAAAAAGATGACGACCTTTAATTTAAAATCATCTATTCCCTTAAAACATATACCAAAATTTATATAAAAATAGATATAAAAATAATAAAAAAAAAAAAAAAAAAAAAAAAAATGATGACAAAAGTCCATACGGAAAAATATATAAATCCAGGAATAACCTATAAAGTAATACCTCATTAAAAATTGATCATTAATAATAACTAAATGGCTTATAAGCTGAGAAAAGGTAAAAAATCAAATCCCTTCTACCATGTAATCTACCCACACATTTACAGAATAAAATCTACCTCCATCTATAATATAACATACTGTGCTCTGTCATTGATAGCCAACAATGCAGAATAATTTGTAAAATTGTGAAACATTTAAAATTATGTTTAAAAGATATATATTAAAAAATGAATGCCACCAAATACATCCATATACCAATATACATGCTCATATAAATGTCAAACCATAATAAAATTACTATTACCTCAAAAATCACTTATAAAGCAATTCAAGTCAAATTCAACATTTAACCCTTTGGGAACCTGGGTGTTCATGTAATAAATCCACCTGGACTCAGCCTTGCTTAGGGATTTTATTTTATTGTTCCCTCTCCATTGCCTCTTAAATTTCTCGATCCCCCAGAATTTTAATGTACTGGGGTCCTTATTATGATACTTGGCAAAATGTCTGGAGACACTATGTTTCGGGAATCCCTTAATGATGTTCTGAACATGCTCCCTGAGTCTTTTCCACAGGGGCCTCTTAGTTCTGCCTACGTATTGGAGTCCACAATCACACTCCAGGCAATATACAACTCCCTCAGTTTTACATGTTATAAATTCATTAATTTGATAAACACGACCAGTAGCAGTAGCAGTAAAATTGTTCTTTCTTTTATTCCCTCTTTTTGTAGCAACACAGGTAAAACAATTTCTACAAGGAAAAAAGCCTTTTTCATCGAGGAAAGTGATGTGACTAGTTTTGGGGGGGTCTAATATACTTCTAACCACCTTTGACCTAATATTAGGTGCTTTTCTATATATGAATCTGGGGCCATCCGGTAGTAACCCTCCTATGACAGGATCCAATTTGAGAATACTCCAATGTTTCTTATAAATACTTTCTATTTTTTTGTAATGCGTATTAAAATCCAGGATCACCGCAACCTGTGATTCAATCTGTTTATCCTTATTCCTGTCTACCAAGAAGTGTTCTCTGTCCACATTACCTACTTCCTTAATTTTGACCTCCATATCTTCTCTCAAATATCCTTTTTCAATGAATCTGGACCCCAATATCTCAGCTTGCTGAAAATAATCATGTGTATAGGTACAGTTCCTTCTAATTCTAACAAATTGACCTTTTGGGATATTGAAGATCCAAGGTGGGTAGTGACAACTACCCCTAGGGATATAACCATTACGGTCGACTTTTTTAAAATAAGTGGTAGTGGTAATGTGACCATTGCTTATCCCAATATTAAGATCCAAAAAGTTAATAGTAGTATCGCTAAATTCCCATGTGAATCTGATATTTTTATCATTATCATTTAATTTATTCAATTTATTCAAGAATGTGGATAAACTATCACCATTTATTGCATGAATTTATTTATCACGTGAAGATTATTACTTCCAAGTTTGTTTGAAGGAACGGACATTTATATATCCCTGGCACTATTATTTGGCACATTCACACTTTGCATTAAGTTGGTTTTTATTAATTAAAAGCATGTGATTCATTTTAGTCACTTGATATATTTTAGAGTGTGAACACTTGAGTTATTTATTGATGCACTTATTTATTTATTTGATACACTTTGATATTATTGAGTGTGATCACTTGAGGTATTATTGATATTTATTTATTGATTACACATTGTTATTTATTTATTTTTGAGCGCCACACTATATATATATTTATTCATGTTTATACACTACACTAGGTATTAGTAGGAGAGTGTTGGCAGCTGTTTTTGTTGTACACCATTTGTTAGCGCAAGAGGATTCTCTGCACTATTTCTTTAGATTTTATTAAATACCTTAATCGCCTCTAGCTGCTGAAAATGGAAGTATTTGGGTACCTGGAAAATAGATCTATCAATATAGAAGAGGTATTTAATCAACCCCAAGGGGGACCCACCGGTGATCTTGAGTCACAATACAGGAAATTAGGGCACCTGATGGAAAAGAAGGTGTCAGTGTGGTGGGATATCATTACTCATGAAAAATACCTCAAGGATAAATTAGTGCCCCGGAGAGTAAGGTGGGATGTACCCATCTGTGATGGGTTAACAGACCAAGAAGGAATTGATGAATGGTTCAATTTCTTCCACGAAAAAGGGTTGGAATTGGTCATGTTTCTCTTAAAAAGAAAACAGAGAAAGTTGAGGAACCTGGAAAAACAGATTGGGGAAATTAAAGATAGAATTGAACCACTGAAAGATACTGTTGAAATGCAAAATTTAACTAAACGTTTGAATAAAGATCTGGATAAGGTTGATCAAGAGATCAAATATAGGAAGTCAAAAAAATACCAACGTGATTTAAATGATATGAAAAAGAATCAAGTTTTCAAGTGGCAGTCTTCCATTAATGAAATTGAAACAGCCTCTACAAATACGACTCCGGTTAAAAGCAAAGAGGAGAGGGACAGTAATAATGCACCGATTCGTAAAGAAAATATGAGAGGACACAATCAGATAATGAAAAATCAACATCCGCAGACACATTACACACCTAAAAATGGATGGCAACCCAAAAATGGGAAGAAGGGTTACAAAAAACCACAAGGGAAGGGTCCGCCCTATAATCAAAGGCCCTATTATCAGAATTATAGGCCCAATTATTATCCACCACCCAACCAATACCCCCTTCCCAGACCATATTATCCTAGGATGCCCAATGGTAATATGTATGAGGGGCAGTACCCTGATGTGAGGTGGGATTATCAACGACATGAAGAAAGGAGTCCCATCCCTATGTACAATAGGTTTGACCCATTGAGGTCGGATTATCCACAAGGGGATTTTTTAGAGAAAGATCCAAGGGGGAGGAGTCCCCCGAGAGAAGGATGGAGAAGTCCAGGAAGAGGAGAGGATGTAGAGCAGGCTACCAAAAACAAAAGAAAAAGAGAATAGTAGGGGAAGGTGTTTTTAATTTAAGTGGCATCACCTTGTCAAGGGAAGAATTGTTGGTCCTTGATAAGGGTCTTAAGTATGCCCCCCCTGTACCTGCTAATAAATTCAACACATATGTTGATACTCTTAAATTTGTTAGGAAGCTTAATATTAAAAAGTATTTTTTAGGACAACCAGGGGCCAAGAATGTGTTAAGTAATGCCCCAAGTAATATAATCACCCACACTTCTTTTAAAAATAAATCACTTTTTAATCCTCAGATTCCCAATAACAGTCAAATTGATGCGTTTAAAAAAATGGTTACCAATGATTTGGATAAACTAGTCATACCTAAGATAAGTAGAAATATTGGTATTGATATCGGTATTAAGAAATTGAGGAAAAGGGAGGATATAGTTGTAAGACCAGCGGACAAGGGAGGAGGCATAGTAGTCTTGTCGAAAGATTATTATAAGAGAGAATTGGCCACCCAATTGGAGGATGTCCAAACATATCTGGTATTAAAAAGAAATCCTACGGTACAATATAAAAAACAATTAGAATTATTAGTTAAAAAAGGAGTAGAGAAAGGTATTTTGAATAAGAAGGAAGCCAGATATCTAGTACCAGATACATGTAGAATACCAGTTATCTATACTGTCCCCAAAATCCACAAAGATGAATTCAATCCACCAGGGAGGCCGATTGTAAATGGCATACAATCGGTCTTGGCTAGAATGGGGCAATATATTGATGAGTTTTTACAGCCAGTAGTGAAACAAATGCAATCATATTTGAGAGATACGAAGCAACTCATACAAATAGTGAAGAATTTTAAAGGGGGACAGAAACTTTTTCTGGCCAGTGCGGATGTATCCTCACTGTACACGATCATTAGCCATGATGATGCAATGGAAGCAGTAACCTGGGGACTCAGGATTTACAGTGATCTATCCTGGACTCAGAGAAAATATTTATTAGATTGCCTTGAGTTCTGTTTAAGTCATAACTATTTCTGGTATGACAACAAATATTATAAACAGATAAAAGGAGTAGCGATGGGTGCAAGATATGCGCCAAGTGTTGCAAACATTTTCATGGGTTATTGGGAGAGTAAGGACCTTTATCAATCTCACCCAGAGGAGTTGAAAATTTATAAAAGGTACATCGATGATGTGATCATCATTTGGGAGGGGGAGGAGAGTACTTTATCCACATTCTTGAATAAATTAAATGATAATGATAAAAATATCAGATTCACATGGGAATTTAGCGATACTACTATTAACTTTTTGGATCTTAATATTGGGATAAGCAATGGTCACATTACCACTACCACTTATTTTAAAAAAGTCGACCGTAATGGTTATATCCCTAGGGGTAGTTGTCACTACCCACCTTGGATCTTCAATATCCCAAAAGGTCAATTTGTTAGAATTAGAAGGAACTGTACCTATACACATGATTATTTTCAGCAAGCTGAGATATTGGGGTCCAGATTCATTGAAAAAGGATATTTGAGAGAAGATATGGAGGTCAAAATTAAGGAAGTAGGTAATGTGGACAGAGAACACTTCTTGGTAGACAGGAATAAGGATAAACAGATTGAATCACAGGTTGCGGTGATCCTGGATTTTAATACGCATTACAAAAAAATAGAAAGTATTTATAAGAAACATTGGAGTATTCTCAAATTGGATCCTGTCATAGGAGGGTTACTACCGGATGGCCCCAGATTCATATATAGAAAAGCACCTAATATTAGGTCAAAGGTGGTTAGAAGTATATTAGACCCCCCCAAAACTAGTCACATCACTTTCCTCGATGAAAAAGGCTTTTTTCCTTGTAGAAATTGTTTTACCTGTGTTGCTACAAAAAGAGGGAATAAAAGAAAGAACAATTTTACTGCTACTGCTACTGGTCGTGTTTATCAAATTAATGAATTTATAACATGTAAAACTGAGGGAGTTGTATATTGCCTGGAGTGTGATTGTGGACTCCAATACGTAGGCAGAACTAAGAGGCCCCTGTGGAAAAGACTCAGGGAGCATGTTCAGAACATCATTAAGGGATTCCCGAAACATAGTGTCTCCAGACATTTTGCCAAGTATCATAATAAGGACCCCAGTACATTAAAATTCTGGGGGATCGAGAAATTTAAGAGGCAATGGAGAGGGAACAATAAAATAAAATCCCTAAGCAAGGCTGAGTCCAGGTGGATTTATTACATGAACACCCAGGTTCCCAAAGGGTTAAATGTTGAATTTGACTTGAATTGCTTTATAAGTGATTTTTGAGGTAATAGTAATTTTATTATGGTTTGACATTTATATGAGCATGTATATTGGTATATGGATGTATTTGGTGGCATTCATTTTTTAATATATATCTTTTAAACATAATTTTAAATGTTTCACAATTTTACAAATTATTCTGCATTGTTGGCTATCAATGACAGAGCACAGTATGTTATATTATAGATGGAGGTAGATTTTATTCTGTAAATGTGTGGGTAGATTACATGGTAGAAGGGATTTGATTTTTTACCTTTTCTCAGCTTATAAGCCATTTAGTTATTATTAATGATCAATTTTTAATGAGGTATTACTTTATAGGTTATTCCTGGATTTATATATTTTTCCGTATGGACTTTTGTCATCATTTTTTTTTTTTTTTTTTTTTTTATTATTTTTATATCTATTTTTATATAAATTTTGGTATATGTTTTAAGGGAATAGATGATTTTAAATTAAAGGTCGTCATCTTTTTTCCTTTTTTTTTAAATATTTTTTATTATTTTATGTATATCTATTAGGGCTCCTCAAAAAAGCATGTTATTTAATGCAGTTTCTTTTATGTGAAACATAAGGCGTTTTTTAATTATGTCCCCATACAAATGCTTGTTTAAAATGACACCAATAAAATGGCCGCGATCAGAATGTAATTAGTCTTCTGAAAAATGGCGCGGGTACCGCCGACTATGTGAAAGGCGGACCGAGACCAATGAGGGTTGATTGGCCCAGTATATAGGAAGGAACTGTGTCCGTTATCTACTACCCCGAGGAAGTCACGAGTTGTACGTGACGTAACGCGTAGGTTACGAGTGCGCAGTCTCCGGTGCGTGGTGACGCACTTCCGGCGTTTAACGCCATCTTGCTACACCAGGAAGTCCCGGTTTACATGCAGTGTACCCACACATCGGTGAGGAGGGAGGACTGCTGTAAAGTGTGAGTTTTATTACTTTGCATATTTATAAATAAAAGGAGTCGTTAATACTACACTTAGAGGGTGTTTTTCCTCTTTGGCTCACTGGATTGGTGAGCTATTGTTCTTTAAGGCACCAGAGCTGCTTAAAGGGAAATAGGAGGCCCACCAGGAAAGAAAAAGAAGGAAGAAAAAGGTGTTGGCTTTCTTTGATTCTAGGATCCAGGTTGATCCTACAAGCCTGTTGGCCCTTAGGGGTCGCAGGGAGGAGGTGAGGAGGCACTTCAGCTATTGTTTGGAGAAGATTTTGGCACAAATCACTTATCAACTATCACCATTTATTGCATGAATTTATTTATCACGTGAAGATTATTACTTCCAAGTTTGTTTGAAGGAACGGACATTTATATATCCCTGGCACTATTATTTGGCACATTCACACTTTGCATTAAGTTGGTTTTTATTAATTAAAAGCATGTGATTCATTTTAGTCACTTGATATATTTTAGAGTGTGAACACTTGAGTTATTTATTGATGCACTTATTTATTTATTTGATACACTTTGATATTATTGAGTGTGATCACTTGAGGTATTATTGATATTTATTTATTGATTACACATTGTTATTTATTTATTTTTGAGCGCCACACTATATATATATTTATTCATGTTTATACACTACACTAGGTATTAGTAGGAGAGTGTTGGCAGCTGTTTTTGTTGTACACCATTTGTTAGCGCAAGAGGATTCTCTGCACTATTTCTTTAGGTGCAAGCAAAGGTCACTCAGGGGGCAGCTGAGTCACATTAGAGTGAGAAAGCTGCAATGTGGAAGGAAAAATCAGAACATGATTTGTAAACTGCCATCACTCTGCCATTTTCAAGCCCACCTACACATATCTTATATCAAAACGTTCAGCTAACCCTGCTGTCACTAAAAATGTTCACGGCTAGGACATACTCCTGATAGTTTTCAGAATATGACCATTTGTTTGCACCTCACTCCTCCCATTGACTTTCATTGAAACTCCACTTTAGACACAAGAAATTTTAAGGGACGTTTTTAAACTGCGACTGTGCCTTCATTTTTAATATTGCAGAGACATACTATATATCAAAATTTAGGTCTGTTTCTTGTGATTGTCACAATATAAGCCTTTTCACGGTAGCATTTATACTTTTAAAACTACAACCGTTTGAAGATGGCAATCGCCAGTGATGTCAGCAACTTGGAGCAGTTTGTTTATAACCATGACTCTGCCCTTGGTGTGGAGGGAGTTGCCATAGGAACCCAGCTGTGTGAGCAGGAAGCAGAGAGACAAAAGCTAACCTGCCCACTCCAGTTGTGTGGAGGCCAGAACACCACACAATTTCCACAGAAATTGTGAAGACGCCAGTGAAGTGAGCAATTTGAAGCAGTTTGTTTTTAACCGCTCTTCTCTGCCATATTTGAAATCTAATTCTTATTCTTATTATAGCCATATTTGCAGTGGGAATGACAGTTCCTTCTGTATAAATGAGATGGTATTATTATTCAGTCTGGATAAAAATAAAAATAAAATAAAAATTTAATTAAAATAAAAAAAAATAAAATTAAAATTAAAATAAAATTAAAAATAAAATAAAAATAAAAATTAAAATAAAAATAAAATTAAAATTAAAAAAAAATTAAAATAAAAATAAAATTAACATAAAATTAAAATAAAAATAAAATTAAAATAAAAATAAAAAAAAACATAAAATTAAAATTAAAATAAAATAAAAATAAAATTAAAAATAAAATAAAATAAAATAAAATATAAAAAATTAAAATTAAAATAAAATTAAAATAAAAAAAAAATTAAAATAAAAATAAATAATTGATATCCCGGATAAGACACTATGTTTCTTTTCTTTAATATTTAATTAATACTAATTTTAGCACGCAATTGAACTTGGCAAGTTTAAAAAGCCTGTTTAGAACACACATGCTGACATTCCTCTCAGAGTGAGTTGTCATAGCAACCCAGCTGTCTCAGCACAGTGAGCCTACTCCGCCCTCTCCAGGTGCAGCAACCAAAGGTCACTCAAGAGGCAGATGACTCACCAGGCTGGACTGTGAGCTTCAAAATACAAGCTGAAATGCATTTCTCACTATCAGGCTTGCAATGTGCACTGCTTACATTTCATCAATCATTTGGTAAAGGTTGCGGCAAGAACACTTTACACAATTTCCCCAGAAATTGTAGATTGTCTAGTTCTTATTCTTATTCTTATAGCCAAATTTGCCACGCTAACTCCTCCCACAGTTTTTACACTACAAAGACAAGTAATATATCAAAACGTGCGGATTGTTCCCGATCGGATTGCTATTACTTTGTGGACCGTTTCGCCGAATCGTTCAAGAAATATCGCGGTTTTTGTGGCGAAATTTTCCCATAGGAATGCATTGAGCAGCACAGCACAGCTAGAGTGTGCAAAGGAAAAATCAGAAAAATCAGAACATGATTTGTAAACTGCCATCACTCTTTCATTTTCAAGCCCACCTACACATATCTTATATCAAAACGTTCAGCTAACCCTGCTGTCACTAAAAATGTTCACAGCTAAGCCATATTCCTGATAGTTTTCAGAATATGACCATTTGTTTGGACCTCATCCCTCCCATTGACTTTCATTGAAACTCCACTCTAGACACCAGATATTTTAAGGGACGTTTTTAAACTGCGACTGTGCCTTCATTTTTTATCTTTCAGAGACATACTATACATCAAACTGTAGGTCTTTTTCTTGTGATTGTCACAATATAAACCTTTTCACGGTAGCATTTATACTTTTAAAACTACAAGCGTTTGAATATGGCAATCGCCAGTGAACTTGGCAAGTTTAAATAGCCTGTTTAGAGCAGAACTTGTCACACACCTGTGACTGACTGAGGTAACAGGTGCAAGCAAAGGTCACTCAGGGGGCAGCTGAGTCACATTAGAGTGAGAAAGCTGCAGTGTGGAAGGAAAAATCAGAACATAATTTGTAAACTGCCATAACTATGTCATTTTCAAGCCCACCTACACATATCTTATATCAAAACGTTCAGCTAACCCTGCTGTCACTAAAAATGTTCACGGCTAGGACATACTCCTGATAGTTTTCAGAATATGACCATGTGTTTGCACCTCACCCCTCCCATTGACTTTCATTGAAACTCCACTCTAGATACCTGACATTTTAAGGGACGTTTTTAAACTGCGACTGTGCCTTCATTTTTAATATTGCAGAGACATACTATATATCAAAATTTAGGTCTTTTCTTGTGATTGTCACAATATAAACCTTTTCACGGTAGCATTTATACTTTTAAAACTACAAGCGTTTGAAAATGGCAATCGCCAGTGAACTTGGCAAGTTTAAACAGCCTGTTTAGAGCAGAGCTTGTCACACACCTGTGACTGACTGAGGTAACAGGTGCAACCAAAGGTCACTCAGGGGGCAGCTGAGTCACATTAGAGTGAGAAAGCTGCAGTGTGGAAGGAAAAATCAGAACATGATTTGTAAACTGCCATAACTATGTCATTTTCAAGCCCACCTACACATATCTTATATCAAAACGTTCAGCTAACCCTGCTGTCACTAAAAATGTTCACGAATGCCAGTAGTGTACCGCGCTCCAATATATTCTACCTTATGTGATATAATGAATTCATAAGTGTACCACCGATAATCAAATAATTACATCAATTAATTATACTTAAATATATGATTTGTGTAAATATATAAAATAAATTAATTTATCAATGTGAAAAAACAAAAATTATGAATGAAAAATATAAATAAAAAATATTTGCAGTGGGAATGACAGTTCCTTCTGTATAAATGAGATGGTGTTATTATTCAGTCTGGATAAAAATAAAAATAAAATAAAATTAAAATAAAAATAAAATTAAAAATTAAAATTAAAACAAAATAAAAATTAAAAATAAAATAAAAATTAAATAAAAATTAAAATAAATAAAAAATATTTGCAGTGGGAATGACAGTTCCTTCTCTATAAATGAGATGGTATTATTATTCAGTCTGGATAAAAATAAAAATAAAATAAAAATTTAATTAAAATAAAAAAAAATAAAATTAAAATTAAAATAAAATTAAAAATAAAATAAAAATAAAAATTAAAATAAAAATAAAATTAACATAAAATTAAAATAAAAATAAAATTAAAATAAAAATAAAAATAAAATTAAAAATAAAAATAAAATTAAAAATAAAATAAAATTAAAAATAAAATAATAAAAATTACAATTAAAATAAAATTAAAATAAAAAAAAAATTAAAATAAAAATAAAAATAAATAATTGATATCCCGGATAAGACACTATGTTTCTTTTCTTTAATATTTAATTAATACTAATTTTAGCACGCAATTGAACTTGGCAAGTTTAAAAAGCCTGTTTAGAACACACATGCTGACATTCCTCTCAGAGTGAGTTGTCATAGCAACCCAGCTGTCCCAGCACAGTGAGCCTACTCCGCCCTCTCCAGGTGCAGCAACCAAAGGTCACTCAAGAGGCAGATGACTCACGAGGCTGGACTGTGAGCTTCAAAATACAAGCTGAAATGCATTTCTCACTATCAGGCTTGCAATGTGCACTGCTTACATTTCATCAATCATTTGGTAAAGGTTGCGGCAAGAACACTTTACACAATTTCCCCAGAAATTGTAGATTGTCTAGTTCTTATTCTTATTATTATAGCCAAATTTGCCACGCTAACTCCTCCCACAGTTTTTACACTACAAAGACAAGTAATATATCAAAACGTGCGGATTGTTCCCGATCGGATTGCTATTACTTTGTGGAACGTTTCGCCGAATCGTTCAAGAAATATTGCGGTTTTTGTGGCAAAATTTTCCCATAGGAATGCATTGAGCAGCAGAGCACAGCTAGAGTGTGCAAAGGAAAAATCAGAAAAATCAGAACATGATTTGTAAACTGCCATCACTCTGCCATTTTCAAGCCCACCTACACATATCTTATATCAAAACGTTCAGCTAACCCTGCTGTCACTAAAAATGTTCACGGCTAGGACATACTCCTGATAGTTTTCACAATATGACCATTTGTTTGCACATCACCCCTCCCATTGACTTTCATTGAAACTCCACTTTAGACACAAGACATTTTAAGGGACGTTTTTAAACTGCGACTGTGCCTTCATTTTTTATCTTTCAGAGACATACTATACATCAAAATTTAGGTCTTTTTCTTGTGATTGTCACAATATAAACCTTTTCACGGTAGCATTTATACTTTTAAAACTACAAGCATTTGAAGATGGCAATCGCCAGTGAACTTGGCAAGTTTAAACAGCCTGTTTAGAGCAGAGCTCCTCACACACCTGTGACTGACTGAGGCAACAGGTGCAAGCAAAGGTCACTCAGGGGGCAGCTGAGTCACATTAGAGTGAGAAAGCTACAGTGTGAAAGGAAAAATCAGAACATGATTTGTAAACTGCCATCACTCTGTCATTTTCAAGCCCACCTACACATATCTTATATCAAAACGTTCAGCTAACCCTGCTGTCACTAAAAATGTTCACGGCTAGGACATACTCCTGATAGTTTTCACAATATGACCATTTGTTTGGACCTCACCCCTCCCATTGACTTTCATTGAAACTCCACTTTAGACACAAGACATTTTAAGGGTCGTTTTTAAACTGCGACTGTGCCTTCATTTTTAATATTGCAGAGACATACTATATATCAAAATTTAGGTCTGTTTCTTGTGATTGTCACAATATAAACCTTTTCACGGTAGCATTTATACTTTTAAAACTACAAGTGTTTGAAGATGGCAATCGCCAGTGATGTCAGCAACTTGGAGCAGTTTGTTTATAACCCTGACTCTGCCCTTGGTGTGGAGGGAGTTGCCATAGGAACCCAGCTGTGTGAGCAGGAAGCAGAGAGACAAAAGCTAACCTGCCCACTCCAGTTGTGTGGAGGCAAGAACACCACACAATTCCCACAGAAATTGTGAAGACGCCAGTGAAGTAAGCAATTTGAAGCAGTTTGTTTTTAACAGCTCTTCTCTGCCATATTTGAAATCTAATTGTGACAGTTTTCCCAGCTTCTGGTTAAAGGTTGGGAAATAAGTTTTCTATAGTAGAGAGTATTTGAGGTGTTTCAACTAGCTACATTTCTGAAAAGAAATTAGAGCTGTGTGAATATCATCATGCCATCTAAAGGAAAGAGATCTAAAGCTGCAAAGATACGCTGGGCTAAACTTGACCTTTCAGACCCATGCTTTCAGGATCTGGAGCCCCACAGCAGCATAGTGGAAATGGAGGTTTGTGACATTCTGGATCCAGAACCCCACAGCAGCATAGTGGAAATGGAGGTTTGTGACATTCTGGATCCAGAGCCCCACAGCAGCATAGTGGAAATGGAGGTTTGTGACAGTGAATGTGCCCTCAAGGTATATAGTGAACCTGTGGTGTCATTCCCATGTTCAACTCAGTGTCAAGTTCAAGAGCACAGTGACAGTGTGATGGGCACTTCTGAAAACCATGGCATGCAAGAACCATGTGTACCAAGTGAGATATCTGTGCAGGCATCATTTCATCAGGGTCATCATGGCTATGGAAGGTTAAGGAACAAACAGTGTACATGCATGGCTCTGACATTTTTGGCATACCACAGTGAGCTTAATGATGTGAGGAAGGATGATCTTGATCAAATACTCAAGAAGGGCAACAGCTTGTATGGCACAACAATAAAACAGCTAAAAAGAAGAAATGTCTATCAGCACCAACACTTGACAATGGAAGAAGTGCCCCTCATAGTCAACACTGACAAATATGAGTATAATGTTGTTAAATCTACAGTGTTATCGGGATGTGTGAGAGCCACGGTCGACAGTGACAACCAAGGTTGGTTTGTTGACCTCTCAACAAGACTTCAGTGCCTCAATGCAGATGTTACACATGCACTTTTTATAGTAACGCCATTTTGTATTGCATTGTTCAGAGACAAGTCTGGGAGATATGGACTGTTTGATTCTCATAGTCGAAATAAAGATGGACTTCCTGCCACTGGAAAAGGAAAAGCTGTTATGATCACTTTTACACATTTGAGTGATATGGGAGCAAGGATTTATAAGTTGTATGAATTGCTCCTTACAGACACCAGAGGCCCTATTGATGGACTGCAGTATGACTTCATGCCAGTCTCATTTCATTGTGCAAGACGTCTGTCAGATGGTTTGCTGTCCCCACCGGCGCAATCTGACAAACCACATAATGGAAAGCATGTGGAGAACAAAGTTACACAGATGACCAAAGATGCAACACACACTGGATTCCCAGCCAACAAGTATTCTACACGGTCACTTGATGCAAAATCCTCACAGGGCATATGGAAGGACAGTAAGGCATTTTCCAAATTAAATGTACAGCAGCGACAAAAACTGAACACAAGACACAGAAATGAAAGGAGGCGTGATTTCAAGGCTACAAAGATGTCTGTCACCAATACGAAGAGGACTTACATCATCAGCCGATACAGAGCAGATGCTGATTTTAAGTTGAAACAGAAGGAATACATCACCAGAAAATATGCGACAAATGCCGATTTCAAGTTGAAGAAAAAGCATTACATCACCAGAAAATATGCAACAGATGCATGTTTCAAGTTAAAGCAGAAGCAATACACAACCAGCAAATATGCGACAGATGCCAATTTTAACTTGAAGAAAAAGCAATACATCACCAGAAAATATGCAACAGATGCATGTTTCAAGTTAAAGCAGAAGCAATACACAACCAGCAAATATGCGACAGATGCCAATTTTAACTTGAAGAAGAAGCAATACATCACCAGAAAATATGCAACAGATGCATGTTTCAAGTTAAAGCAGAATCAATACACAACCAGCAAATATGCGACAGATGCCAATTTTAACTTGAAGAAGAAGCAATACATCACCAGAAAATATGCAACAGATGCATGTTTCAAGTTAAAGCAGAAGCAATACACAACCAGCAAATATGCGACAGATGCCAATTTTACCTTGAAGAAGAAGCAATACATCACCAGAAAATATCATAATGATCGTGCTTTCAGAAAACATCACTTGCAACAGTGCATGAGTTACATGAAAATGAAGCGTCACACTCAAGCAGATTTTCACATAATCTATAAGATGCAATGTGCCTTCAAAATAAGAATGAAATACAGACGATGGACTCGTGTCATGCAGGAATGCTGTCAACCAGTGGACAACAGCCTAATGCAGACAGCTATATCCACTTTCCATAAATGCATTAAAGCTGGGCCAACTGTTGTGTGCACGATGTGTCATCGTACCCTTTTCCCTAACCAAGTGAAACATTGCATTCACAGCAATTACAAGAAGAATCTACATATTGTTGCTGCCTGTTTGACAGGGAAATATGTCCATGTGTGCAACAATCACTGTCAAGGCCCTGAACAATGCACCATACCAGATGAAAGGACCAAAGAATGGATTTGTCACAACTGTGATTCACATTTAAAAGCAGGACACAAATCATCCATCGCTGTGGCTAACAACATGGAGCTGGCGCCCATTCCCCCAGAACTCTGCGATTTGAATGTGCTGGAAAGACAACTTTTGGCCAAAATACTGCCATTTGCCAAGATCATCACACTTCCCAAAGGTCGACAGGCAGCTATACACGGCGCTGTAGTGTGTGTGCCATCCGAGGTGGAAACCACGGTCAATACTCTACCAAGATCACACAGCACATCCCAGTTACACAGAGTGAAGCTGAAAAGACGTCTGACTTACAAAGGCCACCAGCTGTTTCACAATGTCAACATGAGAAATGTAGTAGTAGGTCTGTCAAAACTCATTGACACACACCCCGACTACAGTGACATTTCAATCAGAGTGGATGAGCCAATCGCTGATGATGATGCTGATAATGATGATGGCATGCAACTCGACAGTTGTGATGAAACTGAAATGATGGAGATACTTGAATGCATCGAAAATTGTGATCCATCAGAGGTACAGTCTGCATGTTTACCAGCTGCTTCTGAGCAACAGGAAGGCCATAACCAAGAACCTCCCAATGCAGAGGATGAGAAGGATGCACTAAGACCTGGAATTGGACTAGACAGTTGTTTACAGCCATCTGACCTTGGAGAGGAAGCACTGACACATGGTGATGGAATATTCAGCATTGCACCTGCACAAGGAAACTGTCAGGGCTCCCAGGTATGACCAGAGATGTGTGACTGATGCAGGGAAACGCAGACTTCAGAAATGTGATAAACAATATAATTTATTAACATTAACCATACAAACATAAACGCAGGGCAATACTAAACATAATACAGTGCAAACAAACCAAACCAACCACCCACAGATAACAGTACATACAAGCAAGCGTCGTCAGGCAGGCCGGGTCAATATCAATTGGGCAGGTAGGTACGGGGGGAGCAAGCAGAGAATGGTCGGGGTCACAGGCCAGGTTCAGCAGGTAGCAAGCAGCGAGGTACAGAGGGTCAGACAGAGGGGTGGTCAGGGTCACAAGCCAGGATCAGAGCAGGAGAAGTCAGCAGCAGTTCAGATCAGGGTCAGCAAAGGAACAGAAACAGGATGCAGGACAGATACAGGGCCCAGGACAAACACAACACCAAGGCAGAGTCTGCAAGTCTGGCCATCCCTTAAATACCCCAGTATCATCAGTTCCAGGTGTTAGCTGGCTGAAAGGTTGAGTCTCTGATTGCTGGGAGCACCCGCTGGCCAGCCCTGGTACTGCAGATCAAAAGGCAGGTGAGTCCCACCATTGCTGGCCAGTCCATTCCTAACAGAAACACACCTGTCAGCTTCTTTAAAGTTCCAAGGCTTGAGGCAATGGCTTTCCCTGTTCAGTTCCCTACTGGACAGAATACATTGGACCAGGCAAGACAAGTCAAACTGTCCCCGAGCATGTATTTCAATGCAAGGCTTTTTTGTGTTGATACTCGTTTTGCAAGAGACACAAGCTACCTCTTCTTTGCGCAGTTTGTCACAGAGACACACATGGCCAAAAGCAGCATGTCCATCCAGTTAAGAAAAGGAAAACCAAATACCAGGGATGGACGAAAAATATCCAACAAGTTGCTACAGGACAAGCGTGAGGTTGAGAGGTTGGTGCGAAACCGAGATGCCACTAGGTTCATGCAACCACTGAGAGGGAGTCCAGCTTACTGGGATAAAAATCTGAAGAATTTGCTAGCCATGGTCAGACAATTGGGTAAGCCAACTTTTTTTCTTACCTTCTCTGCTGCAGAATTCAGATGGCCAGAGGTAATAACGGCAATAAAGGCGCAACAAGGTCAAAAGGTGGATTTTGCAGAGCTAGACTGGGCTGAAAAGTGTGACATTCTTCGAGGAAACCCAGTGACCGCCATGCGCATGTTTGACAAACGGGTTGATGCTCTGATGCGAGAGCTGCTGTTGGGTCCTGCACAGCCAATCGGTGAAGTTATCGACTACTTTTACCGGGTTGAATTTCAGGCGAGAGGGAGCCCTCATATACATTGTCTCTGTTGGGTAGCAGGAGCTCCTATATTTGGACAACACAGTGATGACAAGGTGTGTGCCTTTATAGATCATAACATCTCATGCCAGCTGCCTGATGAAGGCAAACAGCCCTTACTTCACAGATTTGTAACAGAACTTCAAATGCACAGTAGATCTCATTCAAAATCGTGCAAGAAAGGTAACAGAGTATGCAGATTTGGATTTCCAAAGCCACCGGTTAGAAAAACGAGGATAACTTATCCGATGCCAGAAGAACAAGGAGATTGTGCAATGAAACCACAAGCAGCCAAAAACAAACTGAAACCAGTCTGAGATTTGCTTAATAACCCGAAAGTGCAGCTTGAAGACATGTCACAGCTACTGGCACAGT
The DNA here is from genome assembly GCF_062004578.1 of Staurois parvus. NCBI lineage: Eukaryota > Metazoa > Chordata > Amphibia > Anura > Ranidae > Staurois > Staurois parvus. The sequence goes on from NW_028319048.1 coordinate 630,791, forward strand.
GTGATATGACTTTCAATCAGTACAACTCATACATTGAGGCATTGACCTCTTCAAGTGTTATTCTAATGAAGCGTGATGTCAAGGACTGCTGGGTGAACAACTACAATCCACATTTGCTGATGGCCTGGAATGCCAACATGGACATCCAGTACATTCTTGATGAATATGGTTGCATCATGTACATGTTGTCCTACATATCCAAACCAGAACGTGAGCTTAGTGACTATCTCAAAACAATAGTCAAAGAAATGAGCCCAGAAACAGAGACAGAACGAGAAGAAATGAAAGAAGTTCTTCAGGCTTATTCAAAACACAGAGAGGTCAGCGCCCAGGAGTCTGTGGCCCGTACGTGCAGCCTGAAAATGAAGTCTTGCTCACGTGAGGTTGTTTTTCTGCCAACTGCTGACAACACACTGAAAATGAGTCTCCCGCTCAGTGTGTTGCAGAACAAACCAGCCGATTCTCTTAATGTGTGGATGACGAGTTTTGTCGACAAATACAGAGCCAGACCCGAAACACCAGAGTTTGAGTCCATGTGTCTGGCAGACTTTGCATCCCATTACAGGGTTGTCTATGGCAAGCAAAAGGAAGTCTATTTCTGACAGTTCTGGGACACTCCCTCCTCATCCTCTTCTTCTTCTTCTTCTGAGGATGAGGATGAAGAAGAAGAAGAAGAAGAAGAAGAAGTAGGATGAAAATAAGATTAATTCCAAGCCGGCAAAAAGTGTATCTGCAGAGCTCCTCTAAGTGTATCTGCAGAATGTCATTTATGGAAAAAAATAGATACAATGTTTCAACCGCTGGATGGAGTGAATGTCCCAGAACTGTCAGAAATAGACTATTTCTGACAGTTCAGGGACATTCACTCCATACAGCGGTTGAAACATTGTATCTATTTGTTTCCATAAATGGATCCATTTATGGAAACAAATAGATACAATGTTTCAACCGCTGTATGGAGTGAATGTCCCAGAACTGTCAGAAATAGTCTATTTCTGACAGTTCTATGACATTCCCTCCATACAGCGGTTGAAACCGCTGTATGGAGTGAATGTCCCAGAACTGTCAGAAATAGTCTATTTCTGACAGTTCTGGGACACTCACTCCATACAGCGGTTGAAACATTGTATCTATTTGTTTCCATAAATGGATCCATTTATGGAAACAAATAGATACAATGTTTCAACCGCTGTATGGAGTGAATGTCCCAGAACTGTCAGAAATAGTCTATTTCTGACAGTTCTATGACATTCCCTCCATACAGCGGTTGAAACCGCTGTATGGAGTGAATGTCCCAGAACTGTCAGAAATAGACAGAAACTGTCACAGAACTGTCCTTCTCATCCTTCTCCTTCTTCTCATCCTTCTTCTTCTTCTCATCCTTCTCCTTCTTCTCATCCTTCTTCTTCTCATCCTTCTCCTTCTTCTCATCCTTCTTCTCATCCTTCTTCTCATCCTTCTCCTTCTTCTCATCCTTCTCCTTCTTCTCATCCTTCTCCTTCTCCTTCTTCTCATCCTTCTCCTTCTTCTCATCCTTCTCCTTCTCCTTCTCCTTCTTCTCATCCTTCTCCTTCTCCTTCTTCTCATCCTTCTCCTTCTCCTTCTTCTCATCCTTCTCCTTCTCCATCTTCTCATCCTTCTCCTTCTCCTTCTTCTCATCCTTCTCCTTCTGCTTCTCCTTCTCCTTCTTCTCATCCTTCTCCTTCTTCTCATCCTTCTCCTTCTTCTCATCCTTCTTCTCATCCTTCTCCTTCTTCTCATCCTTCTCCTTCTTCTCATCCTTCTCCTTCTCCTTCTTCTCATCCTTCTCCTTCTTCTCATCCTTCTCCTTCTTCTCATCCTTCTCCTTCTCCTTCTTCTTCTTCTCATCCTTCTCCTTCTCCATCTTCTCATCCTTCTCCTTCTCCTTCTTCTCATCCTTCTCCTTCTGCTTCTGCTTCTCCTTCTCCTTCTTCTCATCCTTCTCCTTCTTCTCATCCTTCTCCTTCTTCTCATCCTTCTCCTTCTTCTCATCCTTCTTCTCATCCTTCTCCTTCTTCTCATCCTTCTTCTCATCCTTCTCCTTCTTCTCATCCTTCTCCTTCTTCTCATCCTTCTCCTTCTCCTTCTTCTCATCCTTCTCCTTCTTCTCATCCTTCTCCTTCTTCTCATTCTTCTCCTTCTCCTTCTTCTCATCCTTCTCCTTCTTCTCATCCTTCTCCTTCTCCATCTTCTCATCCTTCTCCTTCTTCTCATCCTTCTCCTTCTGCTTCTCCTTCTCCTTCTTCTCATCCTTCTCCTTCTTCTCATCCTTCTTCTTCTCATCCTTCTCCTTCTTCTCATCCTTCTCCTTCTCCTTCTTCTCATCCTTCTCCTTCTTCTCATCCTTCTCCTTCTTCTCATCCTTCTCCTTCTTATCATCCTTCTTCTCATCCTTCTCCTTCTTCTCATCCTTCTCCTTCTCCTTCTTCTCATCCTTCTCCTTCTCCTTCTTCTCATCCTTCTCCTTCTTCTCACCCTTCACCTTCTCCATCTTCTCATCCTTCTCCTTCTCCTTCTTCTCATCCTTCTCCTTCTCCTTCTTCTCATCCTTCTCCTTCTCCTTCTTCTCATCCTTCTCCTTCTTCTCATCCTTCTCCTTCTCTTTCTTCTCATCCTTCTCCTTCTCCTTCTCCTTCTCCTTCCTCATCTCCAAGGGCATTTAAATTAAAGGTACAGTGTTCTGCACTAATTTAAAGGCTCTCTGAAGCCTAGAAACCATTTTTATAAGTCATCTTCGTAGCGGATAAATTCGCATCGAATCGAATTTCATCCTGGAATTCGCCGAATCAGCCGAATCAAATTTTTGAATACTTCGCTCATCTCTAATTATCATCAAACTGTCATGGAAATTTTGTATTTACAGGTTGAACTTTAAATGTGTCATATATGAGTGTTATTCATATGTCTCTCGTGTGGCTTAATTAAAGCTCTGAAGGCTGCAATTGGGCCATACGCATGTACAATGTATGTATTACAGTATTCAGCTCGGTAATGGATGAGATGGCAGATCTGCGCTTATAGACCGGCGTGTATACCACCACGGCATTCGATGCGAATGCCGCGGGCCTGTATCCACATATCAGCAGCATAGTACCACATGGACTTCATAACGCAAGGCGCCAAGCGGTGTGAACTCTGCGTGTAGGCTCATTTATATCTTACAACCCATTACCGACCTGAAACTGTATCTGGATGGATGTGTTTTAATAAAGATCGTATCAGGCCCATCCAGGTACAGACTGGTGTTTCTAGGGAATGCTTGTACAGAGAATTTACATACCAGTATGTCAGAGCCTGGAATCGAACCTGGTCCTTCTGCAGTGAGAGGCAATGTCTCTTCTCACTGAGCTATCTGGAATGCTGGACAGCTCCCTTGACAATTCTTGGATAATCCTGCCTTGTGCCTTGAAAACTCTTGAACCTTGAACTCCTTGCTCCTCCCATGAACTTCCTTATAAAAGCCATGTCCATGCACTTCCTCCTTGTCAGATTATTGTGCCTTTCCAGCCAATATCCCGCTACTGTTCCTGCTGCTGTCTACGCCTCCGCTACTGATCTTTGGCTTGTTCCTGACCACGATTTTGTCTCATCCTAACGTACTACGATTGATCTGCTACCATTTGTGACCGACCCTTGGCTTGTGACCGACTCTGCTTTCGTCTGATCCCTAACCTGTTGATCCGCTATTGGTTCCCAGTCTGCTCATTCCCTGGTGGGGTGATCCTGAGATCTGCGACCTGGTATTAACACGCAGCCCAATCCATCTCCACCATTAGGAGCTCTGGTGAATACCGGTTAATACTTAGACCCCGCACCTCAGGTGAGCCTGCGTCATTCCCAGGGGGATCCGCTGGTGTACCTATCCTGCTGGTTCCAGGTAAGCCTTTTACTGCTATAGCAACTGGTCTCTGAACCTGACCTTACACCGTGACACAATAGGAGCTAGTAGGACAGGAAGTATGCTCTCCATAGAGGGCTCATGGGGGGAAGGGGAGGAAGTCTGCTGACCTCAGAGGGCTCATGAGGGAGGACCAGTGATAGATAATAGGAAAGGCTATGCTCCAATCGGAATGTACATCCTGTGTATAGGCACTCCCCATTGCATTGTTCTGTGGAAGGGGATTGACCTTATTCATGTGGGGGGGGGGGCGTGTGTCTGCTTGTAAATAAAAATCCGAGGCTGGAGTTGGACCCGGCTCTTGGTGCATTCGAACAGCAACCTGAGAGTGTCACCTGATCATTCTTGGGTAACGGAGCTCCATTCCCCACATTTCAACAGAGCTAACCCAGTTGGATGGGCAGGAATCGTGAAGTTTAGCTGCAGCCGTGGTAAGCGAGATTCGCACAGCTTTATGGGGGATTTCTGCACATCCAACTGCGAGTACTCACGGTAAGGAGAAATTCGTTAAAAGCGAATTTCAAAGACAGTTTGGCGAGCCAGTAGATACTAACGCGAATTCTGCGATAGCTAACCGAGCACGAGGGGGGAATGAGCCATCATGAACTAGCAAAAAGTATGCCGGCACATTTCAGGTCTCTCTGCCATTAAGAGGATCGCTTTTTGCACATTCCTGTGGCTGATTTTGCTCTCTGTTAGCTAACGTGATTTCCACTTAGCAAGGACCTAGTTGTCCTAAAATCTTGATTTATGGGTGAAAGACAAGGGTTTTTCTCTGCTGAGAGCAGCAGAGGGGTGGGTTTGGTTGGCTGGATTTGGTCAAGTTTAAAAATCTTTCAACCAAAAATTAAACGGGTATATGTTTTAGTGGGTAAAAGTTGTTGCATAGTTTAGGTAAGTATTTGCGGGTTGTAGGTACTGGGGTGATTGCTCTACCCCCTCCACGTGAGGTAATTATTACAGTGCTGAAAGGTTTAGGTTAATTGTTAACTGTTGTAAGATCTTTGTGTGTATATAGTCTGTGCAATGTTTTGTCAGTACTACTGCTCCCAGCAAGCATGCAGCAGGGGGTCCTTTCTGTTACATGTGCATGTTAGTGTGATATGTTGGTGTTTTATGTCTGTTCTGTGATTGTGCCAAATTGTGTTGTATGTGTACTGTATATTGTTGTGTAATTGTCCAGTGTATGTTCTGTCCAAAAGTCTGTTTTATGTAAGAGGTTAGAGGCAATTTTGAGGCTAGTGTCTGCTGCCATGTGCTTCTCTGTGGGGGGGCCACTTTAGTTTCTGCCATGTGCTTCTCTGTGGGGGGCCATTTTCTTGACTAACCACATGTGCTACTTTGTTTGGTAACCAGTTGTGACTGCCATGCGGCTTCTCCACCATTCCTTTTTCCAAGTTTCGCTTTGAGTTTCAATGATCTCTATGCAATGTGTATGCAGCTTTCTATATGCATTTGACCCATATTGTGTTTTTAATCCACATTTTTTACAGTTTCATTTGTTTGCTTTTAGCTTTAAATTTGCGTATTGCCAGCCAATTTTAAGTGTGTTAAGCGAGTTTTTCCCTTACGTGTTCCACATTTAGTGAGCGCGGTGAAGTCTGGGTTTTTGCACATAGATTTCTTGTATAGTGATTATGTTTTTCTTGTTAAAAGTAGTTCCTTATTGTAAAGCGGGTTTGTTTTAAAGCTGCTGCGTTGCGTGTTTCGCGTCCAGCAGACTTTTTGTGTAAACGCTTTTAGGCGGTTGCAGCGAAGATCGCAGGTGTAGTGCAGATCATTTAGCAGCGCTGGTAGGAGCGATTTTCGCGTCTGCAACGGGTTATTTTTGGCGCAGTTTTACGGTTTACCTCTGTGTAATTGTTTTACTGCGAAACGTACCGTGTTTTCCGAAAGGTTCCACTTTGTCCTTTTTTTACCTTTTTTCTAGTTGAAAAGGGGTTTTTCTGTGTGTATTAGAGAAGTTTTTTCTTTACACGATCTTTCCTAAAGGTCAGTTAGCAGGTTTCCGGGCAACCAGTGACCCCTAAGTAACATCCAAGAACCCCTCCTTTTGGTTTGACTTGTGTTAGCTACTGTGTGCAGGGAGACAAAAACCACTTTCATCATTGTGCGGTGTGGCCTGCCAAACACAGTGGGTGATGAGAACCACATAAATTGCGCTGTGGGAGTGGGCGGTCCAGGGAAGTGTAACGCTTAGCCTGGTTACCACAAACACTTCAGGTGGTCAGGATCACATAAATTGCACTGTGGGAGTGGGAGGTGTGCTCTCAGTCTGACCGCCACTTGATGCGCTTCGGGTGATCGATAAGATTCACATAAATTACGCTGTGCTGGGAAAGTGGTGGAATCAGGCCTCTCGGTAGGATCCCACCGAGTGCTCCAGGGGGTAAACAGGTACCCGGACGCGGGATATATACCAGTGACTAGTCACGATGGGCAGTAGTCCGTCCATGAAGAGAGAGGGGGAACCAGCCTTCTTCAGGGTAAGGACAGCTGCACAGCTGATGAAGGTTAGTTTGGGGGGGAAGTCTACAGAACCCCTCAAAAGGTGGAATAAATGGTCGAAGGGTACCAGATGGGAAATTCCCCGGGAAGGTACATTTGACGCATGGAGGTGGGAAACATTCATCTCTGAATTTGGACCACGGATGCAGGCGTCAGAACTAGAGATCGCACAGCTATGGCTTCACAGGTCAATCCGATTAGGGAAGCAGGGCATACATAAACTGGTGTCTGTCCGGAAGAACCAGGTGATGTATACCTGGCCTCCAGAGGGAATAAAACAGGAGGATCCAGTGTCAGAGGTGGAGGAAGCTCTTTCAGGGCTGACTCTACTAAGGCAGGCAGGATCAGGGTCTGCTGGGGTTCCCAAACAACCAACAGTGGCTGAGATAAGTATAACTGCACCTGTCTCTTCTGCTAGTGACATCACTCTTGGCGTACCTTTCGTGTCTTCTATATCTATGCCTCAGCCTCTGCCTCTACCTCTCCCTTCTCCCTGCTTCACCCCAGCTCCTTCTGTTTCCAACTACGAAGTCTTCTCAACAACCGATTTGCAGACTATCTGCGAATTAAGGGGAATAGACACCCGGTTATTGCAGGGTGCTCTATAAACACTCATGAGGAGATGACTTCAGGGGGCAAAGAGTTTTGTGCACAGCTAAAGGCAAAGCTTCCAGAAATGTATAGTGCTACCTCTACTACGGACATGATGAAACTCACCCAGGGTCCTAATGAGGAAAGCGCCTGCTTCTGGCGCCGTCTCAAGCAGACGGCACTGGATGCGGATCTGGAAGGTGGACCTGATGCTCCAACTGAAGGGGTAAAGGTGACCGCGACGCACATTCTGTTGCGGGCCAAATTTTTGGAAGGCATCGATACCAAAATTCGGGAAAGGCTGGTTCTAGCCCGACCCGAATATAATGAGATGTCTATCCCTGCTATCCTTTCCACTCTTGCGGCAATAGAGAAGGAAATGGATAGGAGAAAACAGGACAAGGCCAAAGTTCTTATGTCCCAGACCCCACATGAAAAACCAAGGGATCTGGGTCACAGGAAGGATAGGCCCCCATCCAGGTGCTTCCAGTGCCACGAAACGGGGCACATAAGGAGGAGCTGTCCCCAATTACCTAAAGGTCGGTGGCAGTTCATTCCTGATGAGTCCTCCGCCCCTGTGACCACCATGGTAAGTAACTCCTATGAATCCTCATAGGAAGTTGACAAATCGGTGTCGGCCCAGGTCCATCTTTTTCTAGAGGAATTAAAACATCCCCTCCCTTGCCTCACCGACACCAGTGCAGCAAGAATGGTCTTGTAAAAACAGGACATCCAAGGCAAGGTACCCCTCTCAGGGGAAAGCCCTCCTAACCCCTACTAACATCACTATCAAACGATGCACTATTCTTAACCCAGCTTCTCTTCTTCCTGTATTGGAAGATGAGAAGGGGGGGGAGGACAGCAATGACAGTGCTGAATTTTGCAACCCAACTAACAACACTAACACCTCTTCTGCTGACATGTCTTCTTTGTCCACTACTAACCTCTCTTCAAAGGACACAACTGCATTTCTTTGGTGGAACTGGAGTCAGCGGCGATCAGCCCGGTGAAGGAAACGCCACTACCGTAAGCGAAAAATCTTTTTGTCGATGGGTCCAGGTACTACACCCAAGATGGTAAGCCACACACTGGTTGCTCTTTGAAAGCACATATGTCAGCTCAGGAAGCTGAGCTGTGGGCACTGGCCAGGGCATGTGAGTTGTGTGGCCCGTTACGTGTGCCAACGCTAGTACCATGGCGAAGAAAATCCTGTCTGAGGTTGTGTGCCGCTGGGGTCTACCTGAAACCATCGAGTCCGATAGGGGGGTCACACTTCACTGAGCAGATCTTTACATAGGTATGTAAAGCCCTTCACATCAACCATGGGCTACACACCCCGTATCACCCCGAGAGTAGCGGTAAGGTTGAACGTCTCAACGGAATCCTTAAAAACAGGATCTCCAAATCATGGCCGATACCCAAAAACCTTGGCCTGAGTGTCTCCCCATTGCCCTCTATTCCATCCGGAATGCCCCTTGGCTGTCACCCTGCGAGGTGTTGTTTGGGGGACCTCCCAAAACAGGGTTGTACTTTCCTCAACAGTTGTCATCTTCGCATTCACAGCTTACAGGTTACGTGCAATCTCTGCAACAGGAGCTGCAGAAGATACACCACCGGGTTCGTAAATCGCTCCCGGATCAAAATGCATTAACAGGTGTTCTTTCTATTGAGCCAGGTGATTGGGTCGTCCTAAAGAAACATCAAAGAACCGGACTCGAGCCACGGTTCACCGGACCATACCAAGTCCAGCTGACGACACCTACCTCACTCAAGCTCGAGGGACGAGACAACTGGGTGCACGCAAGCCACTGCAAGAAGCTTTTCACCTACACCAGAGAATGAGGGGTGTCATTTTCCTTTTTCTTTTTGTTTGTATGTCTTACATGTGTGTGAACGGAGGAAAAGACGGCAGATACCCCAACCTTTTATTTAAAATTCATCTGCGTTTAGCCAGAACCGCCAACAAAACCAACTGTTGGGTATGCTCTAAGCCCCCACCCAGTCATCACATGTCTGCAATGGCCGCTGTTCATGCCCTATATGACATCCGTGTCGGCATGAAAAAGCAAGGGACCCCTGGTCAGCCCCCACGTAGACATTTGTCGGTAGAACTTAATGACACATTTTTAGCAGGTAACACCAGTTTCAGTACCAACATTAGCTCTAGCTCCTGTAGGGCCCTTGTCAGTCCATTATGGGTAACTGGACAGCTAGGCAGCACTCAGGTGTGGTTTAACATCAGCTTTGGCACAGGTAACAAGTTTGTTGGGACTATCACCTGCGAGGGATGACAAGGTCCAGGCCCATATGGACAAAGTTAGTGAACTACAGGGAAAAGCTAGAGCTATAGCTAGTGAGGGTTGGAATCCATTCAAGGGTTTGGGAGGATTGGGAAATTTCCTGTTCTCCATCGGATTTTGGTTGAAGGAAGTGGGAGTGTATGTCCTGATGCTTCTCTTTTTCCTCTGCCTTTTATATGCCGTGGTGAGATGTTCCTGTTGCCTCATCGACCGTGTAAACCAAGCTCGGGCAGATGACCACATCTCCATGCCCGCTCCTGGGATCCCATTCCAACCACTGATCGGAGGAAGGCCTCACCAACCAACCACCTTCTCTGCAGATTACGTCCTGGCTTCCCTCTAATTTATCTCCCTGAAGACCACATTCTCTAAGACCTCCAAGCAAGCTTCAAGCCTCATCATGGTTTGTGTCTGCGATTTGGAAAACTGTCTGGGTCGAGACCAGCCTTGTGTGGCCCCGTCTGCAGGGGAAATTTGAGAATCTGCTGCTGGATCTCCCCAGACCACCGTGGGATCACAAGCCTTATTCATGCCACAAGTCTGTTTGTGGTTTTTGCAAGAGCCTTCCTGTAGTGAAGGTTCCAACGCTCTTGAGGATCATCGCTTCAATCAAGCCTGTTTGCGTCGAGTCTGCGTCGGGTCTTGTTGTTTCAGGTACCCCGTGGAGCTTTTTTCTCAGGGACAACTACAGGAACTCTGGTCTAAGACCAACTCTTTGAGCGTTGAGACTACACCCATCAAGCTGAAGAAGATCAAGAAGGAACACGAGGAGAATATGATAAAACAGGAGGGAATGTCATGGAAATTTTGTATTTACAGGTTGAACTTTAAATGTGTCATATATGAGTGTTATTCATATGTCTCTCGTGTGGCTTAATTAAAACTCTGAAGGCTGCAATTGGGCCATGCGCATGTACAATGTATGTATTACAGTACTCAACTCGGTAATGGATGAGATGGCAGATCTGCGCTTATAGACCGGCGTGTATACCACCACGGCATTCGATGCGAATGCCGCCGGCGGTAGGCCGCGGGCCTGTATCCACATATCAGCAGCATAGTACCACATGGACTTCATAACGCAAGGCGCCAAGCGGTGTGAAGTCCGCGTGTAGGCTCATGTATATCTTACAACCCATTACCGACCTGAAACTGTATCTGGATGGATGTGTTTTAATAAAGATCGTATCGGGCCCATCCAGGTACAGACTGGTGTTTCTAGGGAATGCTTGTACAGAGAATTTACATACCAATAGGAGCTAGTAGGACAGGAAGTATGCTCTCCATAGAGGGCTCATGGGGGGAAGGGGAGGAAGTCTGCTGACCTCAGAGGGCTCATGAGGGAGGACCAGTGATAGATAATAGGAAAGGCTATGTTCCAATCGGAATGTACATCCTGTGTATAGGCACTCCCCATTGCATTGTTCTGTGGGAGGGGATTGACCTTATTCATGTGGGGGGGCGTGTGTCTGCTTGTAAATAAAAATCTGAGGCTGGAGTTGGACCCGGCTCTTGGTGCATTCGCATAGCAATCTGAGAGTGTGTCGCCTGATCATTCTTGGGTAACGGAGCTCCATTCCCCACATCTCATCAGAGCTACACCAGTTGGATGGGCAGGAATCGTGTAGTTTAGCTGCAGCCGTGGTAAGCGAGATTCGCACAGCTTTATGGGGGATTTCTGCACATCCAACTGCGAGTACTCACGGTAAGGAGAAATTCGTTAAAAGCGAATTTCCAAGACAAAACAGATAGCACACCTTCACCTCCATTCTACGTCAAGATGCTGAGACCCCCCAAATGCATGCGGTCATACCTTCATCTGCTAGACTTGATAATGCTGTTAATGTTTTTATAAATGTATGTTTTAATGTAACTGTGAACCACTTTGGGCAACAAAATTGCAATTAAATTTGCTATATAAATAATTAAAAGTTGAAATGCATTACTCACTCTATCAAGCTTGTCATGTGCACTTTTTAAATTTGATCAATCAATGGGTAATGTAATGTTTACTATCTTTACTCACTCCAAACACTCCATAAAGTTACTCTGCCCAGTCCAACCTTTTTACACTTACTCCAGACACTCCAACAACACAACAGTTACTCCGCCCACTCCACCCAGTTACTCCGCCCACTCCACCCAGTTACTCCGCCCACTCCAATTGTAGACTACTGGTGGAGGCAAGAACACTTTACACAATTTCCCCAGAAATTGTAGATTTTCTAGTTAAGTGTTCTTGCATAGCAAGGAACACTTATTGTTATCTCACAAGTATATTCTTATTAAGTGTTCTTGCATAGCAAGGAACACTTATTGTTATCTCACATATATATTCTTATTCTTATTCCGTTTCTTATTATAGCCATATTTGCCACGCTAACTCCTCCCACAGTTTTTACACTACAAATACAAGTAATATATCAAAACGTGCGGATTGTTCCCGATCGGATTGCTATTACTTTGTGGAACGTTTTGCCGAATCGTTCAAGAAATATCGCGGTTTTTGCGGCAAAATTTTCCCATAGGAATGCATTGAGCAGCACAGCACAGCTAGAGTGTGTAAAGGAAAAATCAGAAAAATCAGAACATGATTTGTAAACTGCCATCACTCTTTCATTTTCAAGCCCACCTACACATATCTTATATCAAAACGTTCAGCTAACCCTGCTGTCACTAAACATGTTCACAGCTAAGCCATATTCCTGATAGTTTTCAGAATATGACCATTTGTTTGGACCTCATCCCTCACATTGACTTTCATTGAAACTCCACTTTAGACACAAGAAATTTTAAGGGACGTTTTTAAACTGCGACTGTGCCTTCATTTGTTATCTTTCAGAGACATACTATACATCAAACTGTAGGTCTTTTTCTTGTGATTATCACTATATAAAACTTTTCACGGTAGCATTTATACTTTTAAAACTACAAGCGTTTGAAGATGGCAATCGCCAGTGAATTTGGCAAGTTTAAATAGCCTGTTTAGAGCAGAGCTGTCACACACCTGTGACTGACTGAGGTAACAGGTGCAACCAAAGGTCACTCAGGGGGCAGCTGAGTCACATTAGAGTGAGAAAGCTACAGTGTGAAAGGAAAAATCAGAACATGATTTGTAAACTGCCATAACTATGTCATTATCAAGCCCACCTACACATATCTTATATCAAAACGTTCAGCTAACCCTGCTGTCACTAAAAATGTTCACGGCTAGGACATACTCCTGATAGTTTTCACAATATGACCATTTGTTTGCAAATAACCCCTCCCATTGACTTTCATTGAAAATCCACTCAGAGCCACCTGAAATGTTAAGGGACGTTTTTAAACTGCGACTGTGCCTTCATTTTTAATATTGCAGAGACATACTATACATCAAAATTTAGGTCTGTTTCTTGTGATTGTCACAGTATAAACCTTTTCACGGTAGCATTTATACTTTTAAAACTACAAGCGTTTGAATATGGCAATCGCCAGTGAACTTGGCAAGTTTAAAAAGCCTGTTTAGAACAGGCATGCTGACATTCCTCTCAGAGTGAGTTGTCATAGCAACCCAGCTTGTCACACACCTGTGACTGACTGAGGTAACAGGTGCAAGCAAAGGTCACTCAGGGGGCAGCTGAGTCACATTAGAGTGAGAAAGCTACAGTGTGAAAGGAAAAATCAGAACATGATTTGTAAACTGCCATAACTATGTCATTATCAAGCCCACCTACACATATCTTATATCAAAATGTTCAGCTAACCCTGCTGTCACTAAAAATGTTCACGAATGCCAGTAGTGTACCGCGCTCCAATATATTCTACCTTATGTGATATAATGAATTCATAAGTGTACCACCGATAATCAAATAATTACATCAATTAATTATACTTAAATATATGATTTGTGTAAATATATAAAATAAATTAATTTATCAATGTGAAAAAACAAAAACTATGAATGAAAAATATAAATAAAAAATAAAAAATATTTGCAGTGGGAATGACAGTTCCTTCTGTATAAATGAGATGGTGTTATTATTCAGTCTGGATAAAAATAAAATAAAATTAAAATTAAAATAAAAAAATAAAATAAAATTAAAATAAAAATAAAATTAAAAATTAAAATTAAAATAAAAATAAAATTAAAAATAAAAAAAAAAAAAAATTAAAATTAAAATAAATAAAAAATATTTGCAGTGGGAATGACAGTTCCTTCTGTATAAATGAGATGGTATTATTATTCAGTCTGGATAAAAATAAAATAAAAATTAAAATAAAAAAAATAAAATTAAAATTAAAATAAAATGAAAAATAAAATAAAAATAAAAATTAAAATAAAATTAAAATTAAAAAAAAAATTAAAATAAAAATAAAATTAACATAAAATTAAAATAAAAATAAAATTAAAAATAAAATAAAATTAAAATTAAAATAAAAATAAAATTAAAATAAAAATAAAATTAAATTAAAAATAAAAATAAAATAAAAATAAAAATAAAATTAAAAATAAAATAAAATAAAAATAAAAATAAATAATTGATATCCCGGAGAAGACACTATGTTTCTTTTCTTTAATATTTAATTAATTCTAATTTTAGCACGCAATTGAACTTGGCAAGTTTAAAAAGCCTGTTTAGAACAGGCATGCTGACATTCCTCTCAGAGTGAGTTGTCATAGCAACCCAGCTGTCTCAGCACAGTGAGCCTACTCCGCCCTCTCCAGGTGCAGCAACCAAATGTCACTCAAGAGGCAGATGACTCACGAGGCTGGACTGTGAGCTTCAAAATACAAGCTGAAATGCATTTCTCACTATCAGGCTTGCAATGTGCACTGCTTACATTTCATCAATCATTTGGTAAAGGTTGCGGCAAGAACACTTTACACAATTTCCCCAGAAATTGTAGATTGTCTAGTTAAGTGTTCTTGCATAGCAAGGAACACTTATTGTTATCTCACATATATATTCTTATTCTTATTCTTATTATAGCCATATTTGCCATGCTAACTCCTCCCACAGTTTTTACACTACAAATACAAGTATTATATCAAAACGTGCGGATTGTTCCCGATCGGATTGCTATTACTTTGTGGAACGTTTCGCCGAATCGTTCAAGAAATATCGCGGTTTTTGCGGCGAAATTTTCCCATAGGAATGCATTGAGCAGCAGAGCAGAGCTAGAGTGTGCAAAGGAAAAATCAGAAAAATCAGAACATGATTTGTAAACTGCCATCACTCTGCCATTTTCAAGCCCACCTACACATATCTTATATCAAAACGTTCAGCTAACCCTGCTGTCACTAAAAATGTTCACGGCTAGGACATACTCCTGATAGTTTTCACAATATGACCATTTGTTTGGACCTCACCCCTCCCATTGACTTTCATTGAAACTCCACTTTAGACACAAGAAATTTTAAGGGACGTTTTTAAACTGCGACTGTGCCTTCATTTTTTATCTTTCAGAGACATACTATACATCAAAATTTAGGTCTTTTTCTTGTGATTGTCACAATATAAACCTTTTCACGGTAGCATTTTTACTTTTAAAACTACAAGCGTTTGAAAATGGCAATCGCCAGTGAACTTGGCAAGTTTAAACAGCCTGTTTTCAGCAGAGCTTATCACACACCTGTGACTGACTGAGGTAACAGGTGCAAGCAAAGGTCACTCAGGGGGCAGCTGAGTCACATTAGAGTGAGAAAGCTGCAGTGTGAAAGGAAAAATCAGAACATGATTTGTAAACTGCCATAACTATGTCATTTTCAAGCCCACCTACACATATCTTATATCAAAACGTTCAGCTAACCCTGCTGTCACTAAAAGTGTTCATGAATGCCAGTAGTGTACCGCGCTCCAATATATTCTACCTTATGTGATATAATGAATTCATAAGTGTACCACCGATAATCAAATAATTACATCAATTAATTATACTTAAATATATGATTTGTGTAAATATATAAAATAAATTAATTTATCAATGTGAAAAAACAAAAACTATGAATGAAAAATATAAATAAAAAATATTTGCAGTGGGAATGACAGTTCCTTCTGTATAAATGAGATGGTGTTATTATTCAGTCTGGATAGTGTGATGAGTCTGTGTCCACTGCGTGAACCTCTCTCTCCTCTCTCCTCTCTCCTCAGCACAGCCTTCTCAGTGAGACTTTCTCCACTGGCTGCTTGGCTTAGTCCTCCATATATGGAACATACAGAGAAGGGAAAAGAAACATAGTGTCTTATCCGGGATATCAATTATTTATTTTTATTTTAATTTTTTTTTTATGTTTATGTTTATGTCTATGTTTATGTCTATGTTTATTTTTATTTTATTTTTAATTTTATTTTTATTTTAATTTTTTTTATTTTAATTTTAATTTTATTTTATTTTTAATTTTATTTTTATTTT
This sequence comes from Staurois parvus, assembly GCF_062004578.1. Classification (NCBI taxonomy): domain Eukaryota; kingdom Metazoa; phylum Chordata; class Amphibia; order Anura; family Ranidae; genus Staurois; species Staurois parvus. The sequence continues at coordinate 646,505 of NW_028319048.1, forward strand.
AATTTTAATTTTATGTTAATTTTAATTTTAATTGTATGTTAATTTTATTTTTATTTTAATTTTATTTTTATTTTAATTTAATTTTATTTTTATTTTAATTTTTTTTTTATTTTATTTTTATCCAGACTGAATAATAATACCATCTCATTTATACAGAAGGAACTGTCATTCCCACTGCAAATATTTTTTATTTATTTTAATTTTAATTTTATTTTTATTTTATTTTTAATTTTATTTTTATTTCAATTTTATTTTTTTTTTATTTTTATTTTAATTTTATTTTTATTTTATTTTTATTTTTATCCAGACTGAATAATAACACCATCTCATTCATACAGAAGGAACTGTCATTCCCACTGCAAATATTTTTTATTTTTTAATTATATTTTTCATTCATAGTTTTTGTTTTTTCACATTGATAAATTAATTTATTTTATATATTTACACAAATCATATATTTAAGTATAATTAATTGATGTAATTATTTGATTATCGGTGGTACACTTATGAATTCATTATATCACATAAGGTAGAATATATTGGAGCGCGGTACACAGAGCACAGCTAGAGTGTGCAAAGGAAAAATCAGAACATGATTTGTAAACTGCCATCACTCTGCCATTTTCAAGCCCACCTACACATATCTTATATCAAAACGTTCAGCTAACCCTGCTGTCACTAAAAATGTTCACGGCTAGGACATACTCCTGATAGTTTTCACAATATGACCATTTGTTTGGACCTCACCCCTCCCATTGACTTTCATTGAAACTCCACTTTAAACACAAGAAATTTTAAGGGACGTTTTTAAACTGCGACTGTGCCTTCATTTTTTATCTTTCAGAGACATACTATACATCAAAATTTAGGTCTTTTTCTTGTGATTGTCACAATATAAACCTTTTCACGGTAGCATTTATACTTTTAAAACTACAAGCGTTTGAAAATGGCAATCGCCAGTGAACTTGGCAAGTTTAAATAGCCTGTTTAGAGCAGAGCTTCTCACACACCTGTGACTGACTGAGGTAACAGGTGCAACCAAAGGTCACTCAGGGGGCAGCTGAGTCACATTAGAGTGAGAAAGCTACAGTGTGAAAGGAAAAATCAGAACATGATTTGTAAACTGCCATCACTCTGTCATTTTCAAGCCCACCTACACATATCTTATATCAAAACGTTCAGCTAACCCTGCTGTCACTAAAAATGTTCACGGCTAGGACATACTCCTGATAGTTTTCAGAATATGACCATGTGTTTGCACCTCACCCCTCCCATTGACTTTCATTGAAACTCCACTCTAGATACCTGACATTTTAAGGGACGTTTTTGAACTGCGACTGTGCCTTCATTTTTAATATTGCAGAGACATACTATATATCAAAATTTAGGTCTTTTTCTTGTGATTGTCACAATATAAACCTTTTCACGGTAGCATTTATACTTTTAAAACTACAAGCGTTTAAAAATGGCAATCGCCAGTGAACTTGGCAAGTTTAAACAGCCTGTTTAGAGCAGAGCTTGTCACACACCTGTGACTGACTGAGGTAACAGGTGCAAGCAAAGGTCACTCAGGGGGCAGCTGAGTCACATTAGAGTGAGAAGTGAGAAAGCTGCAGTGTGGAAGGAAAAATCAGAACATGATTTGTAAACTGCCATCACACTTTCATTTTCAAGCCCACCTACACATATCTTATATCAAAACGATCAGCCAGTTCACGAATGCCAGTAGTGTACCGCGCTCCAATATATTCTACCTTATGTGATATAATGAATTCATAAGTGTACCACCGATAATCAAATAATTACATCAATTAATTATACTTAAATATATGATTTGTGTAAATATATAAAATAAATTAATTTATCAATGTGAAAAAACAAAAACTATGAATGAAAAATATAAATAAAAAATATTTGCAGTGGGAATGACAGTTCCTTCTGTATAAATGAGATGGTGTTATTATTCAGTCTGGATAAAAATAAAATAAAATTAAAATTAAAATAAAAAAATAAAATAAAATTAAAATAAAAATAAAATTAAAAATTAAAATTAAAATAAAAATAAAATGAAAAATAAAATAAAAATTAAATTAAAATTAAAATAAATAAAAAACATTTGCAGTGGGAATGACAGTTCCTTCTGTATAAATGAGATGGTATTATTATTCAGTCTGGATAAAAATAAAAATAAAATAAAAATAAAATTAAAATAAAAAAAAATAAAATTAAAATTAAAATAAAATTAAAAATAAAAATTAAAATTAAAATAAAAATAAAATTAAAATTAAAAAAAAAAATTAAATAAAAATAAAATTAACATAAAATTAAAATAAAAATAAAATTAAAATAACATAAAATAAAAATAAAATTAAAATTAAAATAAAAATAAAATTAAAATTAAAATTAAAATAAAAATAAAAATAAAATTAAAAATAAAATAAAAATAAAATTAAAATTAACATAAAATTAAAATAAAAATAAAATAAAAATAAAAATAAAATTAACATAAAATTAAAATTAAATTAAAATAAAAATAAAATTAAAAATAAAATAAAATAAAAATAAAAATTAAAAAAAAAAAAAAATTAAAATAAAAATAAATAATTGATATCCCGGATAAGACACTATGTTTCTTTTCTTTAATATTTAATTAATACTAATTTTAGCACGCAATTGAACTTGGCAAGTTTAAAAAGCCTGTTTAGAACAGGCATGCTGACATTCCTCTCAGAGTGAGTTGTCATAGTGTTAGAAGCTTTCCTTAACCTAATACCTAATACCTAATATCTTCTTATTAACAGTACTAACAAGTATGAATGAGTTGGATCTTAATAGAATAATTGAGTTATTATATTTATATTTGTTCTAGATTGGGAAAAGTAAGTAATTAGACTTCATAGTCTGTGAACATATATCTTGGGTTTCCTTTACATTCAAGCCACATATGGTAGCAATTGGTCTACCATCCTCACCCATCTATGTAAGAGATAAAGTTACACTCAGACTTTGAGAGAAGTAGGCTGGAGGGTTTGTTATATATATATACATCTGTTTCCAATTATCTTTGTGGGACTACAAGTATATCAGCCCATTTTGAGGAAAAGGTGGGGGCTGGATTGCTCATTTAAGAGTTGAAACAAAGACTTTTTATGCACACATTGCTTGAAGCCTTGAGAGACACACACATACACACATATACATATATACAATCTTATTATCAAGAACTTAACTATATTTTTTGGACTTTATTTAAACATTCTGTATTTCAATATTTTATTTCTAATTTTATGCAACGTTATAATTAAATCATCTTTTTGAGTTTATACAAGAAATGGAAGGACTTTCTATCTGAACATTTCTCATCAATACAAGTTAAGAAAATATCGAGACAATACGATATTTTACAGTGGCGAGCCTCCAGTTCGATTCGTTTCCGCCGATCGCTTCTTTTTGACTTTTTTCTCTTTCATCTTGCTGAGAGGGAAGCTGTTTGTAAGTCAACAAAATATGAAATCAAGCTTTCAGGAGAAGTAAAGTCTGCAACAGATGAATCGTCGGCATAATCGAGAACCTAAAAGCAGAATTGGTGAGAATTTTGCGCAATTGCAAGCAACGCTGTTCCTTGGTGATGTCATTTCCCGCCAAGAGAGAAAAGACGCGTTATGTAAAGAAAGACCTTCTTAATCGGTAAGTAATGGATTTTATTGATGAATTATCTAGAGAGAGTAAGTTAGAATTCAAGAATCTGTCTACATTTGTTACAGATAATGAACTTTGGCGGTACATGTATAATGAATGCTTACAGGCTAATATTAAGATAGAAAAATCTAAGTTTTCCTTTAAGAAACTGAGCAAACAAGTTAGAAATGTAATGAAGTTAGTTAATGTTTTTAACGCCATGATTTTTGATGTTCCTAAGACTGCTGATTGTGTAATGAAGCCAGATCAGAGCAGTGTATGTGCTAATTGCCAGATTTTGACTGAGCAAATAGATGATCTGCAAAGTGCAATTCAAACAAAAGACATTCAGTTATCTGACCTGCAGAATGATGTAAAAAGAATTTGTGTGAATACTAAGGCAGAGAAACAATACTCTTTTGTACCAGAGATCCAGTCTATAGAAGGAGACCCTATAGATCAGGAAGAAATGTGTAAGAGAAAATTAAGGGATAAAGCTGCAAAACTTAATCTTAAAATCCTTGATCAGCTCATGAAAATTTTGAAGGATATGCCAGCCTATGATATGGATGCCGATGCTTTCTATAACATGGAGGTTTATGAAAATTTTTGTAATAATTTTTGTTTAAATCAGGAGCAAAGAAATTTTCTATTCTGTTTATGGCTCCCCAGCGTTATGGCATGTAGATTAATCAAAACGCCATATATTGAGGATGATGAGGAAATGCATAGCAATGCATCAGACCGACTACGTCAATTATTGAAATTTACTACTGGAGAGGAAACTCCTTCTTTGGAAATCTTAGACTCCTTAAGAGCTACGATTAATGATGATCCTTTTGAATTTAAAAATAGATTTTCTAAAGTATACAAAATGATATTTAATTTAGACAATGAGACTCCTTCTATGGTAAATGCTTTTGTTAAAAAATTCAAGTATCTTGATCCAGCATCTGTTATTATTGCTACTGGAAAAAATGATTTAGATCACGCAGCCAAAGTTATAGATACATTTAGAAGGCTTAAATTAAACAATCAGAAGAAGGAAAGTTTAATTGTTCAAAATGGAGAACAGAGAGAGACCATGTGCTTAGCAACACCCAATTATGATGATGAACACGTCACAGGCAGGACGAGAGTCTCAGAGCAGACAGGAAATACTATTTGTTTCTATTGTAAACGATTTGGTCATTTGAAAAGAGATTGTATTCATTATAAATTAGATTTACAAAGAAAAGCTTTGGAATTAGAAGACCAAAATATAATTTCTGAACAATCTACTCCTCCATGTTCCAACAATAGTCTGTCTGAGTTGCCTTATGCCTCAGAAGTTAAAAAGATCAGTTCACTGAGAGTTAACAACAGCTTAAACAATATGGTAAACAGCGTTGTTGTCATTAATAGGAATGGTTTACTGCCATTGCCGAAATTTAAATCAGGATCAAATCGAGATTCTTCTTTACTGTTGGAATATGTTGCTCCAAATTTATTGGATGAAAGTGGAAGGCTCAAATCAACATTAATTGATTCTTCCATGTACTGTAATGTTGGAAGTATTTGTACAGCAACTGCTGACATGTCTTCAGATCATAAATGGCCACATACAGGAACCAATCTTGAATTGGAACAATTGGTTATATCACATAAGGATCTGTGGAGTCAAAGCAAAAATGATGTAGGTTTGTTTAAGGATTTTGAAGTTGACATTGAAGGTAGAGACCCTAAGCCTCAACCTCAATACAAATTGCCATTAGAATCAATTAATCCAATCTCTTCCATTGTAGATGAGTTTTTACAGCAAGGAATTTTAAAGAAAGTACAATCAGTGGTGAATAATTGTATTTGGCCTATCAAAGTTGATAATTCATATTCTTTATCAGTTGATTTCAGGACATTGAACAAATGCATCACAAATAACAGATCTATTGTTCCTGATTGTAACATAATGTCACATCTGGATGCCAAGGCCAAAATATTCTCAGTACTTGAAATTGCCAATAGCCATTTGTCAGTACCCTTAGCTAAGAGTTGTCAATATAAACTTGCCTTTAGCTTCAACAAAGAAACTTATACATTCACAAGATTAGCTCCAGGCTTAGATTTAAGTGATGGGATTGTTCATGAGTATTTGGGAAAAATATTATCTAAATTCTCTAGGCCAGAATGTATTGTCCAGCATGTAGACAAGCTTCTCTTGTCTACACAAAATAGAACTGAACATATCACTCTTTTGTCTGAAATATTTACGTTGTTACAAACAGCAGGATTGAAATTGAATACAGAGAAAGTTCAGTTGATGAAAAGACAGGTGGAATTCCTTCATATGCAAATTAGTCATGGACAGAGACAGATGTTGCAAGAAAAAGTTAAAACTATTTCTGCTTATCCAATTCCAACAAATCGCAAGGCTTTGCATCAGTTTTTGAGCGAAGTAAATCATTGTAAAGATTTTATACCCAATTTTGCAGAAAAGTCTAGATCATTATTTGATCGTTTGAGACAAAAAGCTGGTGTGTTTGATCAATGGAATCAAACTGAGAAAGAAGCTTTTGAACTATTGAAATGGGATTTGCAGAATGCTACTACATTAAGTACTGTTGAGTTTTGTAGTAAAGTTCCTTTTGTTTTAGAAACCAATGTTTCCAATAATGCAATCTCAGCAACTTTGTCACAATTAAAAGAAGATAATAAAAAAATAATAGGTTTCTTCTCAAGAACTTTGACAAATATGGAGAAAAACTTTGATGCACATATGAAAAACTTGTTAAGTGTTTTCTTTGCAGTCAAAATAACTGAATACATTGTGAGATCAAGTAAGATCATATTACAGACACCTGATTCATCACTGAAACTCCTACAGGAAGATGGTTCAACAGAAAAGTATCGTGAAAATTATCCTATATGGTACAGAACACTGTCTTCCAAACACATTCAGATAGATGTAACAAAAAGACCTTTTCAGGAAAACATACCAACACATGTTTGTACAGCTGTAAGTGAGAAGTTTGTACCTCATGTTTTCAACATAGGAACTGAGAAAAGTTTGAAACCAGTATGTATTACTGTAGATCAGTCTTACACTACAAGAAGTGAGCCAACACAGAAAACAGTTACGCATTTTTCCAATGTTATAGAGATAAGATCAAAGGCATGATCCTTTGTCATCTCTGGGTTGATACAAAACCTTTCTTTGGTTTTGAAACCAAGGTTTTGAATCATGACCAATAATGGAGATGTAGCGTCCTGTTATATTTATTTTTGTTTATTTCAGGTACTTATATAGCGTCGTCAATTTACGTAGTGCTTTTTACATATATAGTACATTAACATAAGTCTCTAACCCTCAAGTGGTGTACAATTTAAGGTTCCTAACTCACAGTCATACATACACATACTAGGGCCAATTTAGATAGGAGCCAATTCTCCTACCAACATGACTTTGGAGTGTGGAAGGAAACCGGAGTACCCGAAGGAAACCCACGCAAGCACAGGGAGAACATACAAACTCCAGGCAGGTGATGCCATGGTTGGGATTTACATCAGCAACCCTAGTACTGTCAGGCAGAAGTGCTGCATTCTAAAAAGAACACTACAAGTCAATAAGAAGTGTTATAATCAAAATATGTCTTCCATGTCATAACTAGAAATGTTTGTGATTATGATATGTAATGTTAACAGATAAATGTAAGAGGATTAATCAATGTAAAATTATCAATGCCAAAATAATGATACTGCATTTCTGTTACAGGAAATGACCTAAGAGTAACTGTTAAAGGAAGAAAGTTCCAATATTTCTAAACCTTTCAGATGATAATACATTTTCCAAGAAGGAAATTTATTCTGGAAGAAGCTTTGCAACAAGAATTTCATTCATCATTGTTTTTGTTGTTCTTTTTATGTTCAATAAAGTTATTTTAACTTTACAGAGTGCTAGAAGAAGACAAGACATCTCAAGGCATCTCATAGAGGAAGAACTTATAAAACAATTGACTTTTGACTACTGATGAAATAATTCATTCATCATCAGATATATTGGTTTTTTTTTGTGTGTACATTTTATTTTGACATATGTTTACTATATCAAGATGAGATCAGTTTTCACATGAACATTTGCAATCACACACTATGTATTTTCAGAAGTGAAAGGGTTAAACTTTTGTTACAACAGAGTCACTCTACCTAGTTAGAACATCTGTTGTTAATTAAGCTAGAGATACGTTTTTCTAAGGTACATATAGAGAAACATAGGCAAGCTTTACATTGTTATATGTATGTTTTAAAAAAAAAAATCATTTGATATACATGTATGGATTGAAGCTACGGAACATATGTTATGTTTAAATGTCAATAAGGTAATTTGAAAAATGTATGGATTTTAGAACTGTGTGCTACACACATTTTGGAGGGAAAATATGAAACATCTATTTTTTTTTTAAGTGACATATTTTAAAGTATTGTACTATAATGTTACAGTTATACATTTATTAAGGGGATGAATTATTTGGTAAAAGGAAAATAATAAGGGTAAAAATATTTTTATGTGATACATAACAAAAGGTTTATCAAAGAATTTGTTTTCCCATTATAGAATCAAATTGAAGATAAGTTCAGATCAATTATCTTAAGATCCAAAAACGCTTGAATGGATACGAAAGTGACGAGAATGTGTATAAATGGATTAAGATAAGGAAAATGATTAAGATTCAATAAAATCGATCATTTTGAGAGGGAAATGTTAGAAGCTTTCCTTAACCTATTACCTAATACCTAATATCTTCTTATTAACAGTACTAACAAGTATGAATGAGTTGGATCTTAATAGAATAATTGAGTTATTATATTTATATTTGTTCTAGATTGGGAAAAGTAAGTAATTAGACTTCATAGTCTGTGAACATATATCTTGGGTTTCCTTTACATTCAAGCCACATATGGTAGCAATTGGTCTACCATCCTCACCCATCTATGTAAGAGATAAAGTTACACTCAGACTTTGAGAGAAGTAGGCTGGAGGGTTTGTTATATATATATACATCTGTTTCCAATTATCTTTGTGGGACTACAAGTATATCAGCCCATTTTGAGGAAAAGGTGGGGGCTGGATTGCTCATTTAAGAGTTGAAACAAAGACTTTTTATGCACACATTGCTTGAAGCCTTGAGAGACACACACATACACACATATACATATATACAATCTTATTATCAAGAACTTAACTATATTTTTTGGACTTTATTTAAACATTCTGTATTTCAATATTTTATTTCTAATTTTATGCAACGTTATTATTAAATCATCTTTTTGAGTTTATACAAGAAATGGAAGGACTTTCTATCTGAACATTTCTCATCAATACAAGTTAAGAAAATATCGAGACAATACGATATTTTACACATAGCAACCCAGCTGTCTCAGCACAGTGAGCCTACTCCGCCCTCTCCAGGTGCAGCAACCAAAGGTCACTCAAGAGGCAGATGACTCACCAGGCTGGACTGTGAGCTTCAAAATACAAGCTGAAATGCATTTCTCACTATCAGGCTTGCAATGTGCACTGCTTACATTTCATCAATCATTTGGTAAAGGTTGCGGCAAGAACACTTTACACAATTTCCCCAGAAATTGTAGATTGTCTAGTTTTTATTCTTATTACTATAGCCAAATTTGCCACGCTAACTCCTCCCACAGTTTTTACACTACAAAGACAAGTAATATATCAAAACGTGCGGATTGTTCCCGATCGGATTGCTGTTACTTTGTGGAACGTTTCGCCAAATCGTTCAAGAAATATCGCGGTTTTTGTGGCAAAATTTTTCCCATAGGAATGAATGGTGCATCTAGAGTGGCAGCAGAGCACAGCTAGAGTGTGCAAAGGAAAAATCAGAACATGATTTGTAAACTGCCATCACTCTGCCATTTTCAAGCCCACCTACACATATCTTATATCAAAACGTGCAGCTAACCCTGCTGTCACTAAAAATGTTCACGGCTAGGACATACTCCTGATAGTTTTCACAATATGACCATTTGTTTGGACCTCACCCCTCCCATTGACTTTCATTGAAACTCCACTTTAGACAGAAGAAATTTTAAGGGACGTTTTTAAACTGCGACTGTGCCTTCATTTTTTATCTTTCAGAGACATACTATACATCAAAATTTAGGTCTGTTTCTTGTGATTGTCACAATATAAACCTTTTCACGGTAGCATGTATACTTTTAAAACTACAAGCGTTTGAAAATGGCAATCGCCAGTGAACTTGGCAAGTTTAAATAGCCTGTTTAGAGCAGAGCTTTTCACACACCTGTGACTGACTGAGGTAACAGGTGCAACCAAAGGTCACTCAGGGGGCAGCTGAGTCACATTAGAGTGAGAAAGCTGCAGTGTGGAAGGAAAAATCAGAACATGATTTGTAAACTGCCATAACTATGTCATTTTCAAGCCCACCTACACATATCTTATATCAAAACGTTCAGCTAACCCTGCTGTCACTAAAAATGTTCACGGCTAGGACATACTCCTGATAGTTTTCAGAATATGACCATTTGTTTGCACCTCACCCCTCCCATTGACTTTCATTGAAACTCCACTCTAGATTCCTGACATTTTAAGGGACGTTTTTAAACTGCGACTGTGCCTTCATTTTTAATATTGCAGAGACATACTATATATCAAAATTTAGGTCTATTTCTTGTGATTGTCACAATATAAACCTTTGCACGGTAGCATTTATACTTTTAAAACTACAAGTGTTTGAAGATGGCAATCGCCAGTGAACTTGGCAAGTTTAAAAAGCCTGTTTAGAACAGGCATGCTGACATTCCTCTCAGAGTGAGTTGTCATAGCAACCCAGCTGTCTCAGCACAGTGAGCCTACTCTGCCCTCTCCAGGTGCAGCAACCAAAGGTCCCTCAAGAGGCAGATGACTCACACAGGCTGGACTGTGAGCTTCAAAATACAAGCTGAAATGCATTTCTCACTATCAGGCTTGCAATGTGCACTGCTTACATTTCATCAATCATTTGGTAAAAGTTGCGGCAAGAACACTTTACACAATTTCCCCAGAAATTGTAGATTTTCTAGTTATTTAGTGTTTTTGTGCATTATCACTCAATAAAGTGTATTTTTTCCAAAAACTTTGAATATGAAAAAACTCTGTGTATATGACATAAAAATCTGAAACACCCACCATTGTATTCCCTAGGGCCTCTGCTTAACAATATCTCATGATTTGGGGTTCTAAGTAGTTTTCTAACAAAAACAGCCTTATGACACCCCGCTCACTGTTCAGCCAGCCATAGGAGGTCAGTCCTTTGCGGCCAAGAAAATGTTTTCAGCCATACAATTCAGAAAGGAAGTGAGAAGAGGAAGAATGTCGCTCTGCAACTCCACACCCGGCACAATGGAGGATGAAGAATACCACAACAGGGAGTCGGCATGCTGGTGTAAAGGTCATATACTAAGAGGAAAGAGGCCTTCAGAGGAGACTTCCATTTAGCAAAAATGATTTCAAAATTCTGCATCGGACTTTACAATACATCACCGTACAACACGGTACCAGAATAATCCAAACTTACATAAATAATATAAAAATTACAAAAAAAAAAACTTACAAAATTTAGCCCCTCATGGAAGTGGATCTTCACCCATGGGGCCACATATATGCCCTAGGCCCCTTTCACACCGGCGTTCTGTATGTCAGTTTTCCATCTGTCTGTTTACATATGAAAAACGGACACCCATATATTTCTATTCTGGATGATCATCCATTTACATCCATTAATGTCTGCATCCGTTAACATCCTATTTTTCTTCCGTTAAAAAAAAAATTGAATGGACGAAAAACGGATGTAAACAGACAAAACAGATGTAAACGGATGAAAAATTGATGTAAATGGACAAAAATGAATAAAAATGGATGTAAACTGATGAAAAACACATGTAAGCTGATCTGTTTTTTTCTTGGAAAAAACGTGACTGAACTGATGAAACACTGATGTAAACTAATTAAAAATGAATGTAAACTAATGAAAACTGAAGAAAAACAAATGTAAACTGATGAAAAATGATGTAAACTGATACCAAATGGATGTAAACTGATGAAAAACTAATGTAAACTAATGTAAACTGATGAAAAATTATGTGAACTGATGAAAACCGGGCGTAAACTGATGAAAAACTGATGGGAACTGATGAAAAATGGATTTAAACTGATGAAAAATTATATAAACTGATGAAAAACGAATGTAAACTGCTGAAAAATTATGTAAACTGCTGAAAAACGAATGTAAACTGATGAACAATTATGTAAACTGATCTGTTTTTTCTTGGACTGAACTGATGAAAAAAACGGAACGTCCGTGTGAAAGGGGCCCCTACTGTGTGGTTCTCAGACCGCGCTGCACTGCACTCTTCTATACAGGATTATGATGCTCAGAAAACAGTTGACTCTCACTGTTTCACTTTCGGAGCAGAAGAAGCCAACGTGCTTTGCTGCCCCCTCAGGACTGGGGTAGTCCTGATACACTGGACATGTAGGTAGGTGCAGTCCGCTTCCTCTACTGTAGGTGGCGCTCGTCCGAAGCAGCACTGCAGCTGGAAAGGAAGTCAAGAGAAACCCAATTTCTCTATGATCTCCTGGGCCACCGGGGCAAAGTACCTGGTGACCCCTGGCAGCCATCTTGGGTGAACAGAGCCTTTTTAAGTCCCTGCCCCTAGATTTTGGTGCCCATTTTGCATAGTGGATAGTGTAGGAAAAGAGCAGCCTTCTGACAGGGAAAGTGATTAGTGGCAGGGAGAAGTTCCAGATGAGGAGGAACAGGTTAGGGATAGGCCACCCTTTTCAGAAGCCTCCCCGTTGGGACTGGATCGGCCAGGGTGCATTCCACCCCCTGAGGCTCTCGGTGCATTTGAAGCTGCTGTACACTCACCGGCCACTTTATTAGATCCACCTGTTCAATTGCTTGGTAACACAAATTGCTAATCAGCCAATCACATGGCGACAACTCAATGCATTTAGGCATCTAGACGTGGTGAAGATGATTTGCTGAAGTTCAAACTGAGCATCAGAATGGGGAAGAAAGGAGATTTATGTGACTTTGAACGTGGCATGGTGGTTGGTGTCAGACGGGCTGATCTGAGTATTTCAAAAACTGCTGATCTACTGGGATTTTCACACACAACCATCTTTAGGGTTTACAGAGAATGGTCCGAAAAAGAGAAAATATCCATTGAGTGGCAGTTGTGTGGAGGAAAATGCCTTGTTGAGGTCAGAGGAGAATGGGCAGACTGGTTGGAGATGATAAAAAGGCAATAACTTCAATAACCCCTCGTTACACCCAAGGTATGCAGAACCACATACTTTTCAACAATGTAATAATAATAAATCCGGCAGGATGACTACTAAAGCATTGTACCCAATAAAGCCCCACATGTCATGATGTGCAGCACTAGTGTCCTTGGTTTAAGTCCCAATATGACACTAACGGCAGTTTTTGTTTAACTGTTTATTGGAGGCAAAGCAACACAGAGACTACAGTAAGGTAAAAGACCTCCAGAGCTGCGTTAGCACGTGGTCTGTTGTATAAAATCGAAGACTGGAAAACTCCTTTACATAAGAGATGGCGGCATTCAATGCCCCTCGAAGAAAGGCTTTTAAGGCATCCCAGAATAACCCACCAATATCATAACCCCACCCCCACCCCCGGGCTTCCATAAACAAACTCATTTGATCTGGTATCCTATCCAGGAGTCATTAGAGCCAACAAATACATGAAATGACGGATAACCGGCAACTATCCATTTTGGTAGGTAGAACGTTCACATTTCTAAGATAAATGAGGAACATTGAACCATCTAGTGGGCAAGTTCCAAAACTGCATTCCTATCAGTGTCACTAAATACAGAAAGGAGAAAACCATTTCACAGACAGGAACCTGGTCACACACGGCCACGACTTAAAGTGGAACTCCACTCTCTCAATCAGCATTGACTATTTGTAATCCTTATGCTGCTAGCATTAGTACACAGGAGGGGAAATTATATTTATTTGTCTTACACTTTTTATTTTTTTTTTACATTTCTTAAGTTACTTCCTGGTTTCTGACCTAGGCAAACGATGTCATACATCCCAGGAGTCTTCTGGAGGGAAGCGGAGGTTTTCTCAGCTAAGCACACCCTCTTACCTGCATTCCTGAGCTAAGGGCAGATGGATTCCAAGAAGCAAATGTTATATGAATCACCTGCCCTTGCTCAAGATGGCCACGACCAGAAATGCAGGGGGGGGGGGTTCTAAGTGATTTCTCAGTAAAATAAAGCATGGAGACATAGATGGATGGGGCAGTTTGCATTCAAAATTAAAAATGAATTAAATAGAGTTTTTGGTTTGTGGCGCTCAGATGCCGTGTATTTCTGCTTTAAAACTTGCAATAAAACAGTCTCTGTAGGGAGATATAACAGTGAGATCCCCACCAGGTAAGGGTTGCATTAGATGTTCCCTGATGGTAGAAGGATGTAAATGTTGGTGAGAAGTAGCACAGCTGGAGATGGACCACCACAATTGTTGCAGCAACACATAGGTGAGGATCCAGAAAAAATGGTAGCAGTAAATGTAGGGCACAACAGACAGGGTTACATACATGACCAACATCAGCCATATATATGTATACGAGAAGATTCCACAGCAGAAGACATGGGTCACAGTGCCGATCCCACCAAGTCCTTCGGTGTAACTTTGATGTACATCACTTTGAGAAAGAACATGAAAAGCTGCAACAAGAAGGAAATTTACAAAACATGGAATCACTGGACTGATCAACACACATCGGCAGAGCACAGCCAGTCTGCAGCTTGCACTGGAGAAGTAAAAAAAAGGTCTCTGCCATAAAGAAGAACGTGGTCCTTTGCTGGGAAGAATGCATTTCATTCCAGTGTGTAGCACCCTCCTAGCTAGCTAGGGGGAGCTAGAATCCTGATTGTCAGAGAGGAGGGCTAAGTAACAGCCTGGGTGTGATAGTCAGGAGGTTAAATTTGGGTCAGGGCTGAGAGGCTCTGTAGACCAACCCTTTCAGAATTCCCCCTGCTCTAGAGCTTTGGAGTAAGGTCTTGGGGCAGTGGGTGGATCTGAGAAGTGGCTGGCTTGTACTCTTGAGGGATCCTGGCTAATTACCAACAGGAGGTTTGGCAAGGGGATAGGGAAAAGGGTAAGAGAGCCTGCTCACCATAGGGAGTAGGAGGAGGGAGAGGAGAAAGAGTGAGGTTGAGGTGCAGGAGTCGGGGAGTGAGCCCAGGTTGGAAGGGGCTCACCTCCAGGAGTGATGCTGGAAAGGAGAAACGTGGACGTCACTGACCCCCTGAGAAAGGTCTACCTTGCAGCAGGGAAGAATACATAAGGGGGGATATGATCTCCATGTATAATACATAAGGGGGATATGATCTCCATGTATAATACATAAGGGGGGATATGATCACCATGTATAATACATAAGGGGGGATATGATCTCCATGTATAATACATAAGGGGGGATATGATCTCCATGTATAATACATAAGGGGGGATATGATCTCCATGTATAATACATAAGGGGGGATATGATCACCATGTATAATACATAAGGGGGGATATGATCTCCATGTATAATACATAAGGGGGGATATGATCTCCATGTATAATACATTAGGGGGATATGATCTCCATGTATAATACATAAGGGGGGATATGATCTCTATGTATAATACATAAGGGGGGATATGATCTCCATGTATAATACATAAGGGGGGATATGATCTCCTGGTATAATACATAAGGGGGGGGATATGATCACCATGTATAATACATAAGGGGGATATGATCTCCATGTAAAATACATAAGGGGGGATATGATCTCCTGGTATAATACATAAGGGGGGATATGATCACCATGTATAATACATAAGGGGGATATGATCTCCATGTATAATACATAAGGGGGGGATATGATCTCCATGTATAATACATAAGGGGGGATATGATCTCCATGTATAATACATAAGGGGGGGATATGATCTCCATGTATAATACATAAGGGGGGGATATGATCACCATGTATAATACATAAGGGGGGATATGATCTCCATGTATAATACATAAGGGAGGATATGATCTCCATGTATAATACATAAGGGGGGGATATGATCTCCATGTATAATACATAAGGGGGAGATGATCTCCATGTATAATACATAAGGGGGGTATGATCTCCATGTATAATACATAAGGGGGGGATATGATCTCCATGTATTATACATAAGGGGGAATATGATCTCCATGTATAATACATAAGGGGGGATATGATCTCCATGTATAATACATAAGGAGGGATATGATCTCCATGTATAATACATAAGGGGGGGATATGATCTCCATGTATAATACATAAGGGGGGATATGATCTCCATGTATAATACATAAGGGGGGATATGATCTCCACGTATAATACATAAGGGGGGATATGATCTCCACGTATAATACATAAGGGGGGATATGATCTCCATGTATAATACATAAGGGGGGATATGATCTCCACGTATAATACATAAGGGGGGATATGATCTCCATGTATAATACATAAGAGGGGATATGATCTCCACGTATAATACATAAGGGGGGATATGATCTCCATGTATAATACATAAGGGGGATATGATCACCATGTATAATACATAAGGGGGGATATGATCTCCATGTATAATACATAAGGGGGGATATGATCCCCATGTATAATACATAAGGGGGGGATATGATCTCCATGTATAATACATAAGGGGGGATATGATCTCCATGTATAATACATAAGGGGGATATGATCTCCATGTATAATACATAAGGGGGGATATGATCTCCATGTATAATACATAAGGGGGGGATATGATCTCCACGTATAATACATAAGAGGGATATGATCTCCATGTATAATACATAAGAGGGATATGATCTCCATGTATAATACATAAGGGGGGATATGATCTCCATGTATAATACATAAGGGGGGGATATGATCTCCACGTATAATACATAAGAGGGATATGATCACCATGTATAATACATAAAGGGGGATATGATCTCCATGTATAATACATAAGGGGGGGATATGATCTCCATGTATAATACATAAGGGGGGATATGATCTCCATGTATAATATTTAAGGTGGGATATGATCTCCATGTATAATACATAAGGGGGGATATGATCCCCATGTATAATACATAAGGGGGGATATGATCTCCATGTATAATACATAAGGGGGGATATGATCTCCATGTATAATACATAAGGGGGGATATGATCTCCATGTATAATACATAAGGGGGGATATGATCTCCATGTATAAATACATAAGGGGGGATATGATCACCATGTATAAATACATCAGTGGTTCATGTAGTGAGTTATTCACCCTGAGGTCCTCACAGAGGACAAGGGGGCGCTCTTTACATCTGGGGGAAAATAAATTTAATTTCTAAACACGGAAAGGTTTCTTCACAGTAAGAGCTGTGAGAGTGTGGAATAGACTCCCTCAAGAGTGGGTTGTGGCCAGCTGAGTGGATTGCTGTAGGAAAGTCCTGGATTCTTTCTTGGATACACAGAATATAACTGGATATAACATTTATAGGGAAAGTTGATCCAGGGAACATCCGATTGCCTCTCGGGGGATCGGGAAGGAATTGTTTCCCCTGCAGGAGCAAATTGGATTGTGCTTTGCTGGGTTTTTGCCTTCCTCTGGTTCAACTGTGGGAAACAGTGCTGTTTCTGATTCCTTTCACATATGTGGTTTGTTTGTGCTCACCTATGGGCTACATCTGCTATTCTCTGGGCTTTATTTCCATCACTTCCTGGCCCACCTCCTAGTTTGCTTGTCTATATAAGACATGCTCAGTCTAGCCCATTTTGCCTGAGCAACTTCCTATTTGTCTGAGCTCCTGTGTGTTGCTATTGCCTGTATCCTGCATTTGATTACTCGTGTACCGACCCCGGCTTTGTTCTCTGACTGTGTTTGTTTTCCGCCCATCCTGACCTCGGCTAGTCTATCGGATTCCGTTTGTCTCCTCCTATTGTACTCTGCTCCCATGAGTGGTCTCCACATCCTCAGCTGGGCGTACCTCGGGACAGCGACCTGGTACCAGCTTGCTGCAAGTCCATCCCCACCATCAGGGGCTATGGTGAAGAAGCAGGCTGGGGCTCAGACTCCGCACCCTGGGGAACCCCAAGTTGACTATCTACAAGGGCTCACTACCACAGGTTTGTGACAGTTTGCTCAGGCCATGAGCTCCTCGGATACACCTCAGCCTATCCTGTAACAACTTCAGTGTTTGGCACAGAGAGTCGATGTCCAGCAGGCCTACCAAAAACAAATTATGCAGTGTCTGCAGGAACTTTCCTTCCGGTTGGATCAGCTGCAGGTTGTGTCCACTTCCTCTTCCTCTGTTTTGGCTCCTGTTCCGGTTCCTGCTGCTCCAACTCCCTCTGTTCTGCCAGGGGAGCACAGTCATTCGAATCTCCAACTGCCTGCACCACCTCACTTCTCTGGTGATCCCAAACCTTGTCGGGGTTTCATCGATCAGAGCTCAATCCACTTTGAACTAGCAGCCCACCATTTTCCTACTGACCGTTCCAAGGTGGCGTACATGATCTCCCTCCTTTCTGGTGAAGCACTGGCTTTGGTCTCGCCACTGTGGGAGCATCAAGATCCTACCATTTCCAGTCTCCCAGCCTTCTAGCGGCCTTTCCATAAAACCTTTGATGTGCCCGGCAGGATTTCATCTGCTGCGGGAGTTCTTCTTAAGCTTCGTCAAGGTAGCATGACTGTTGGTCATTATGCAATTCAGTTTCGCACCTTAGCTTCGGAACTGGCATGGAATAATGAGGTCCTTTCTGCAACCTTTTGGCAGGGTCTAGCAGACCATACTAAGGATGAACTAGCTGGAAGAACCATACCCACCACCCTGGATGACTTGATTGCTCTTAGCATCCAAAACGATATCCGCTTCCAGGAGCAAGATCTGGAAAGGGCACGTTCACATCACCACCCCAGTGGGTTTATTTGCTCCTGTTTTCCAGAAAGCCCCTGATCAACTTACCTCTGGAACTGTACTGGCATCTGAAGAGCTTATGCAGTTAGGCCGAACACGCCTCACTCCACAATAGCGATCGCGTCGCCTAAGATTTGGCCTATGCCTTTACTGTTGGGCTGAAGGTCATATAATTAAGTCCTGTTCTGTCCGTCCGGAAAGTTCTCGGGTCTAGGTCACTCTGAAGGAGGTGATCTAGACCAGAACCTGAATTTCGCCACCTTCCCTCGATTTAGCATTCCTGCCTCCATTCATTGGGTCCTGAACTCGTACCAGGTTTCTGCTTATGTGAACTCTGAGGCAGCCGGGAACATCATCGAGCAATCATTGACCACTGATTTGGGCATTCCTCTTGTCCCCTTGATGACACCCCAATCAGTATCTGCAGTTGATGGCTCTACTTGGAACTTAGGACCTCTACGCTTCTGAACCACCTCCATAACTATGCATGTTGGTGCTCTTCATCATGAGGAAAACTCCTTCCTGATCTTCCCTAAGTCTTCAAGTCCCATCATTCTTGGACTTCCATGGTTGCAGAAACACTCACCCTATCTTGACTGGAACTCTGGCTATGTATTGTCTTGGGGGTTAAAATGCAATCGGACGTGTCTCCATAAGGTTCTCCCACCTCGCTCTGTACCCGTGGCTGAGCCACCACCTCTTGGATGCTCCCTCAACATTGCCAGGCCTTCCAAGATGTTTTTTGTAGTAAAGCTGCTCCCCTGCCTACTCCTATTGTAGGCCCCCTTCCAGTGCTGTCCACCTCTAGTTCCTTACTCTCTTTGCTGCCCAAACCATCGGTCCCTTTACATACTGTGCAGCTCAGAGCTTCTATTTCACTACTTTCTGGATGGATAGAGGCCCCAACATATGTGACCTCTGTACCTCCTGAGTTCCCAGCTTTCTGTGCCCTGTCTTATGAGACCCCAATACCCCTACTCCCTTCAGCTGCTTTGGACCCAGCTGTGGTTTCCACATTAGTAGCTACAATGCCTTCTGTCCCCTGTCCTGCCCCCCATACACCCTACAGTGTCCTCTGTCCCCTGTAATGCCCCCATACACCCTACTGTGCCCTCTGTCCCCTGTACTGCCCCCATACACCCTACAGTGCCCTCTGTCCCCCATACACCCTACAGTGTCCTCTGTCCCCTGTAATGCCCCCATACACCCTACTGTGCCCTCTGTCCCCTGTACTGCCCCCATACACCCTACAGTGCCCTCTGTCCCCTGTATTACCCCATCAACAGGTTTTCCCATCCTCATCGTCACCCTTCTCTAATAGTGAATACTTCAGATCAGTATGAAGTCAAGCAAATCTTGGATCCCAAATTCATCAGATGGAAGCTTTCATATCTAATTGACTGGAAGTGATATGTTTCTGAGGAGAGGTGTTGGCTTCCTTTTACTGATGTTTCTGCACCCCGTCTAGTGGAATATTTTCTTCAGAAGTTTCCTCTTAAACCTGGCCCTAAAAAAGTGGGGAAACCTTGTAAGGGGGGAGGGGGGGGGGTACTGTCACAAGTTAGCCTGCAGTTTTTTGTTTGTGTTCTTACCTCCTTGCTGCAGTGCTGTTCCTGATTCCTTTCACATGTGTGTTTGTCTGTGCTCACCTATGGGCATCGTCTGCTATTCTCTGGGCTTTATTTCCTTCCCTTCCATCACTTCCTGGCCCGCCTCCTAGTTTGCTTGCCTATATAAGACATGCTCAGTCTAGTCCGCTTTGCCTGAGCAACTTCCTATTTGTCTGAGCTCCTGTGTGTTGCTATCGCCTGTATCCTTCATTTGATTACTTGTGTGCCAACCCCGGCTTTGTTCTCTGACTGTGTTTGTTTTCTGCCCGGCCTGACCTCGGCTAGTCTATCGAAATCTGTTGGTCTCCTCCTATTTTACTCTGCTCCTGCGAGCAGTCTTCGCATCCTCGGCTGGGCGTACCTGGGGTCAGGGACCTGGTCCCAGCTTGTTGCAAGTCCATCCCCACCATCAGGGGCTCACTACCACAGGTTCGTGGCACACGGTGTATATATTGATTTGATCTGCCTCCATAAAGTCGATAGAGCTATAGTCCGTAGGCATGTGCGGAATGGAAACATTTATTTTGTTTCGCTTCATATTCATTATGTTACTAATTTTGTTTCATTATTCGTTTTCAGAATTAGTTTAGTGTTATTTCATTTAGTTTCCTTTATTCATTTTCTACATTTCTTGAATGATTAGAATTCGAATCGGTTGAAAATTGATCGACAGATCCAAATTCTATTTGTAGAATAGCTGGTTGCTAAAATAAATGTCCCCTGAAAAGCAGATCCAATGATAAACATGCCAGCCAACTGCCCCCCAAAAAAGGGAGTGAGGTCGCCCGGTGACATCCATTGGAGACCCTTCCCTTTAGCTATTTAAGAACTGTCATACATAACTAAATAACCAAGGGCTAGGGTCACCCAATGATGTCACCAGGGGTGAACCCGCTCCCTTGTGATGTCACCGACCCAGCATGCCCCTGGCTGATGATGTCACAAGGGGACGGGGTCAACCACTGGCATCGTCGGGCGGTCCCTGCCCTTAGTTAATTAAGAGCTGTCAGATGGCAGGATCCTTCATCAGATGCAGAGCTCTTTTTTTCTGGATCAGCATCCAGCATTCATCGTGATTGACGTTGGATCTGCTTTGGGAGAGATTTTTTTTTTATGTGGGGGGGGTTTGTTTTTTAATAAAGGACTTTTGTGTGGACTACTGTTGTGTTTTCACTCACATTTTACACTTTTTTGGTGAATGAGTCAGGTACTATGTACCCCATACTTATTCATATAGGGGGAGAGATCTTGGGGCCCCCTTTAAATCTTAATCCAAAGAGTTCCCCTTTACATCTGATCTGACAAAGTTCCCCTTTACATCTGAACTCACAGCGGTCCCCTTACATCTGTACTTGAAGAGTTCCCCTTTAAGTCTGAACTCACAGAGTTCCTTTTTACTCTAGGGAGGGACTCTGCAGACTCTGATTTAAGGAAGAACACTGAGAACTCTAATGTAAGAGGGAACATTACATACGCTGATGTAAAGGGTAACTCTATAATAAGGGGATTGCTGGTAATCAGAGACCCCATTTGCATCATAGTTCACAGCATTCCCTTTTCATCAGGGTTCCCAGAGCCCAGCCCTGACATCAGAGACTGTAAAGGGGAAGCTCTGTGGACTGTAATGTAAAGGGGAACTCTAATGTAAGGGGTGCTCTGGGAACTCTGATTTAAGGCGGTGTAAAAGAACTCTGATGTAAGAGGGTTTCTGCTCACCAGAGCCCCCCTTACATCACAGTCCACAGAGCACCCGTTACATCTGAGTCCCCCTTTACATTACAGTCCACAGAGTTCACATTACATTAGTAGTGGTGGGGGGGCATTTCAATCACCATGGTTGGTGATATCACTCACCCAGGAAGGAAGTTTGGGCAGTCTACACATTTCCTCCACATTCTGATTTCCAGCTGCTGGGCTTCCCTGCTTCATCCCCTTTGTGGGGCTCCGTGCTGCTGGGGATTGGAGTGTGGGTGGGGCCACGAGCACACACAGGAGGACCCTTACAGTGTAAGTGCAAATTCTGCAGCCTCTGATGTAAGGGGGGGGGGAGGGGGGGGCCCTGGGAACACTGATTAAAGGGGAATGCTGTGAACTATGATGTAAATGGGGGCTCTGTTTACCAAAGATCCGTTATATTAGAGTTACCCTTTACACCAGAGTTCGAAGTGATTTTCCTTAAGTCAGAGTCCCCAGAGTTCTCCTTTACATGAGAGTTTGCAGAGTCCCCCCTTAGAGTGTAAAGGAACTCTGTGAGTTCAGATGCAAATGGGAACTCTGCAGATTCAGATTTAAAGTTGAAGTCTGCGGATTTAGATTTAAAGGGGAACTCTGCAAGTTCAGATGTAAGGGGGACTCTGTGAGTTTAGATGTAAAGGGGAAAACACAACAGTAGTCCACACACAAGTCCTTTATTAAAATACAACCCTCCCCACAAAAAAAAAATCTCTCCTAAAGCAGATCCAACGTCAATCATGATAAACGCTGAAAAAAATACAGAAAAAAAACCAGTTTCATCTGATGAAGGCTCCTGTCATCTGACAGCTCCACCATCTGACAGCTCTTAATTAACTAAGGGCAGGGGCCACCCGATGCCACTGGTTGACCCCGCCCCCTTGTGACATCATCAGCCAGGGGCATGCTGGGTCGGTGACATCACAAGGGAGCGGGTTCACCCCTGGTGACATCATTGGGTGACCCTGGCCCCTGGTTATTTAGTTATGTCTGACAGTTATTAAATAGCTAAAGGGAAGGGTCTGCAATGGATGTCACCGGATGACCCCACTCCCTTTTTTTGGGGGGGTTGGCAGCCGTGTTTATCATTGGATCAGTTTACAAAGTTTACAGCATGTCCACTTTCACACGGACGGACGCTCTTGGCAAAGTTGCATCGATATTCCCATTGCACACTTTCCCGGATAAGGCTTTAGGAGTAACGGAAGCTGCAGCAACAACCAGCTGGGACTGGAGATATCACAGATCAAATGCATATATTTGCCAGCAGAATGATCACATCGCGGAAGACATAGTGCAACATTTCTGAGCTGCGCAGGACCCCTTTGTCAGGCATGGGATGAAAATAGGGTCCTGCGCGGCTCCGAAACATTGCACTATGTCTTCTGTGATGTGATCATTCTTCAATAAAGATTTGGACGTATTTGAGGATCCAGAGTTTGCTGGAAAATATAGGAATTTTACTCTTTGCAAATGGCTGTTTTTCTGGTTTTCTGGGCATCCATATGTAGACAGTCTCATTGATGCCTTTTGGGATGCTGCAGCTACAGACTCAGCCACTTCCCCCAATTTGACATCAGTGCAGGGCGGGTGCATTCTATATCAGGGGTCCTCAAACTTTTTAAACAGGGGGCCAGTTCACTGTCCCTCAGACCATTGGAGGGCCGGACTATAGTTTAAAAAAAAAAAAAACTATGAACAAATGCGGACACAGTACAGGAGATGACCAGAGACTGCGGACACAGTACAGGAGATGACCAGAGACTGCGGACACAGTACAGGAGATGACCAGAGACTGCAGACACAGTACAGGAGATGACCAGAGACTGCAGACACAGTACAGGAGATGACCAGAGACTGCAGACACAGTACAGGAGATGACCAGAGACTGCGGACATACAACGGCGGCGGGAATACTGGGCCGGCCACTCCATAAGACGCACAGACATTTCCCCCAAATGTGTCTTATGGAGCGAAATAGTGCCCCATCATTGGTGTCAGTGGGAGGAATAGTGCCCCATCATTGGTGTCAGTGGGAGGAATAGTGCCCCATCATTGGTATCAGTGGGAGGAATAGTGCCCCATCATTGGTGTCAGTGGGAGGAATAGTGCCCCATCATTGGTGTCAGTGGGAAGAATAGTGCCCCATCATTGGTGTCAGTGGGAGGAATAGTGCCCCATCATTGGTGTCAGTGGGAAGAATAGTGCCCCATCATTGGTGTCAGTGGGAGGAATAGTGCCCCATCATTGGTGTCAGTGGGAGTAATAGTGCCCCATCATTGGTGTCAGTGGGAGGAATAGTGCCCCATCATTAGTGTCAGTGGGAAGAATGGTGCCCCATCATTAGTGTCAGTGGGGGGAGGAATAGTGCCCCATCGTTGGTGTCAGTGGGGGGAGGAATAGTGCCCCGTCATTGGTGTCAGTGGGGGAAGGGGATAGTGTCCCAACATTGGTGTCAGTGGGAAGAATAGTGCCCCATCATTGGTGTCAGTGGGGGGAATAGTGCCCCATCACTGGTGTCAGTGGGAGGAATAGTGCCCCATCGTTGGTGTCAGTGGGAGGAATAGTGCCCCATCATTGGTGTCAGTGGGAGGAATAGTGCCCCATCATTGGTGTCAGTGGGAGGAATAGTGCCCCATCGTTGGTGTCAGTTGGGGGAGGAATAGTGCCCCATCATTGGTATCACCGGGAGGAATAGTGCCCCATCATTGGTATCACCGGGAGGAATAGTGCCCTATCATTGGTGTCAGTGGGGGGAGGAATAGTGCCCCATCATTGGTGTCAGTGGGGGGAGGAATAGTGCCCCATCGTTGGTGTCAGTTGGGGGAGGAATAGTGCCCCATCATTGGTGTCAGTGGGGGGAGGAATAGTGCCCCATTGTTGGTGTCAGTTGGGGGAGGAATAGTGCCCCATCGTTGGTGTCAGTTGGGGGAGGAATAGTGCCCCATCATTGGTGTCAGTGGGAGGATTAATGCCCCATCATTAGTATCAGTGACACCAATGATGGTGCACTATTCCTCCCACTGACACCAATGACACGTAACTTGCTGACTCCTGCTCCAGCATACCTGGTTGCAGCAGCACCATCAGCACGGCACACTTACCTGTCAGCTGTCCTTCTTCACTCCGGCCCTTTTCTTCACTCGATGTTCGCGGGGCCGCTCGGCTCCGCCTCCTCGCAGGTGATTGGCCACCTGTGTGCCTTTCCTGAGCTACAGTTCTGGTGCCCAATCACCGGTGAGCAGGCGGAGCCGAGCGGCAGGAGTGAGGGAGTGGCCGGAGTGAATGAAGGAGCAGCGCTTCCTGGACTGGATCGTCGTGGGACTGGGACCGGAGCCATGTATTGTATAGCAGCCCCCTGCCCGCCCCTGTACTTAGTGTCCCATCCTGTCCCGCCCCTGCCGGCGGGCCGGATAAATGGCCTTGGCGGGCCGCATGTGGCCCGCGGGCCGTAGTTTGAGGACCCCTGTTCTAGAGCATACACCAGCTCATATGGTTCTTTAACAGGTTCCCATCCTTAGGACATATCCGTGTTCGTGGACTCACTTTTGTGGCCAGCGGGTTAGACATTAATGGCGGTGTGTTGAGTTATTTGAGGGGACAGCAAATTTCCATGTTATACAAGCTGTACACTGACTACGTCACATTGTAGCAAAGTGTCATTTCTTCAGTGTTGTCACATGGAAAGATACAAAACAATATTTACACAAATGTGGGGGGAGGACTCACTTCTGGGAGGTACTGTATATCCCACAATCAGGTGATCTTTTCTTCTCCTATAATCTGTATTGATATAAATCTTCTTTGTAGTCAAATATTTCATATTTTTATACTTTGTCATTTTGTG
Source organism: Staurois parvus (assembly GCF_062004578.1). Classification (NCBI taxonomy): domain Eukaryota; kingdom Metazoa; phylum Chordata; class Amphibia; order Anura; family Ranidae; genus Staurois; species Staurois parvus. The sequence continues at coordinate 672,435 of NW_028319048.1, forward strand.
ATTGGGATATCCCGATATATATACTCCCATACGGCATTGTGTTGGTAACATGCAGGATAATGAAGTTATTGACAATGTCAGCATTATCTGTATGTGTCTCTGCAGTGTTCGCTCCGTCTCTCTTTTATTCAATGTATAGATGTATGAATTTATTTATTTTTATTATTATTATTCATTTTATTTTATTAACACTATTAGAAACAAATAATCTTCTCCTGTTAATGTTCTAAAAAACTCTAAATACCGTATTTTTCACTCCATAAGATGCAATTTCCCCCCCAAAAAAATGGGGGGAAATGTCTGTGCGTGTTATGGAGCAAATATTGACCAGGACTCCCCCCCCCCAGCCCCCCTCCCTCGCCGCCGTGTTAGAATACCGGGTCGGCAGCTCGGCTCTTCTGTGGCACAAGAGAGGAGGAGATCGATTCAGCAGTGCAGCAGCACCAGGCGGGGCCCAAAGCAGATGCCCCTTAAAGAGGAGTTCCAGCTGAAAACAAATACTGTAGCTGCTCACATTTAAAATACAGTCACTTACCTGTCCCTCGGTCCAGGGGTGTCCTCACCACGGCTGGCTTCACTGGTCATCTTCTCTCCCCGGCGCCGGCATCTTCAGTGTGGGCACCCGGCTGTGACAGTTTGCAGCTTCACAGCCGGGTGCCCACTGAGCATGTGCAAGAAGCGCTGTGCTTTGTGAATGTCCCCGGAGTCTTCTGGGACCTGTCACATGTTCTAAAAAACTACAGGGAGGGAGAGGGGGGAGGACAACTTCAGCTTCCGATCGTCTAGGTAATCGCAGTGGAAGTGGGAGCGGGCATCTGTCAAATTCACGTACCCGCTCCCCAAAGGTGCCAATCCTTATTGGGGAGTGGGGGACAAAGCATTAAAGAGGAACTTATACTTTTGGGTGGAACTCCGCTTTAAGCCCACGCTGCCCTTAGATTGGGGCCCCGATCACTGCACTGCAGAGCCGACAGGGTACGCTGAAGACATGGTTGTGAGTCCCGCCCTCAGAGAGGATGCTGAACCCGGCTGGCCAGGTATGTCCTCCCCTCCCCCCCATAGACTGCCTTTGGACTGTTATACTAAACTGTATATATGTGCATTGCTGAAAGGTCATGTTCATCCCCTGTACACAGTCTCTGGTCATCTCCTATACTATGTCCGCAGTCTCTGGTCATCCCCTGTACTATGTCTGCAGTCTCTGGTCATCTCCTGTACTATGTCCTCAGTCTCTGGTCATCTCCTGTACTGTGTCCTCAGTCTCTGTTCATCCCTGTACTATGTCCGCAGTCTCTGGTCATCTCCTGTACTGTGTCCGCAGTCTCTGGTCATCTCCTGTACTATGTCCGCAGTCTCTGGTCATCTCCTGTACTGTGTCCTCAGTCTCTGTTCATCTCCTGTACTATGTCCTCAGTCTCTGGTCATCTCCTGTACTATGTCCGCAGTCTCTGGTCATCTCCTGTACTATGTCCGCAGTCTCTGGTCATCTCCTGTACTGTGTCGGCAGTCTCTGGTCATCTCCTGTACTATGTCCACAGTCTCTGGTCATCTCCTGTACTGTGTTTGCAGTCTCTGGTCATCTCCTGTACTATGTCCGCAGTCTCTGGTCATCTCCTGTACTATGTCCGCAGTCTCTGGTCATCTCCTGTACTGTGTGCGCAGTCTCTGGTCATCTCCTGTACTGTGTCCGCAGTCTCTGGTCATCTCCTGTACTGTGTCCGCAGTCTCTGGTCATCTCCTGTACTATGTCCACAGTCTCTGGTCATCTCCTGTACTGTGTTTGCAGTCTCTGGTCATCTCCTGTACTATGTCCGCAGTCTCTGGTCATCTCCTGTACTATGTCCGCAGTCTCTGGTCATCTCCTGTACTGTGTGCGCAGTCTCTGGTCATCTCCTGTACTGTGTGCGCAGTCTCTGGTCATCTCCTGTACTGTGTCCGCAGTCTCTGGTCATCTCCTGTACTGTGTCCGCAGTCTCTGGTCATCTCCTGTACTGTGTCTGCAGTCTCTGGTCATCTCCTGTACTGTGTCCGCAGTCTCTGGTCATCTCCTGTACTATGTCCGCAGTCTCTGGTCATCCCTGTACTGTGTCCGCAGTCTCTGGTCATCTTCTGTACTGTGTCCGCAGTCTCTGGTCATCTCCTGTACTGTGTCCGCAGTCTCTGGTCATCTCCTGTACTATGTCCGCAGTCTCTGGTCATCTCCCGTACTGTGTCTGCAGTCTCTGGTCATCTCCTGTACTATGTCCGCAGTCTCTGGTCATCTCCTGTACTATGTCCGCAGTCTCTGGTCATCTCCTGTACTATGTCCGCAGTCTCTGGTCATCTCCTGTACTATGTCCGCAGTCTCTGGTCATCTCCCGTACTGTGTCTGCAGTCTCTGGTCATCTCCCGTACTATGTCCGCAGTCTCTGGTCATCTCCTGTACTGTGTTTGCAGTCTCTGGTCATCTCCTGTACTGTGTTTGCAGTCTCTGGTCATCTCCTGTACTGTGTGCGCAGTCTCTGGTCATCTCCTGTACTGTGTTTGCAGTCTCTGGTCATCTCCTGTACTATGTCCGCAGTCTCTGGTCATCTCCTGTACTATGTCCGCAGTCTCTGGTCATCTCCCGTACTGTGTCTGCAGTCTCTGGTCATCTCCTGTACTATGTCCGCAGTCTCTGGTCATCTCCTGTACTATGTCCGCAGTCTCTGGTCATCTCCTTTACTATGTCCGCAGTCTCTGGTCATCTCCTGTACTGTGTCCGCAGTCTCTGGTCATCTCCTGTACTATGTCTGCAGTCTCTGGTCATCTCCTGTACTATGTCCGCAGTCTCTGGTCATCTCCTGTACTGTGTCCGCAGTCTCTGGTCATCTCCTGTACTATGTCTGCAGTCTCTGGTCATCTCCTGTACTGTGTCCGCAGTCTCTGGTCATCCCCTGTACTATGTCTGCAATTCATTGGTTCAGAATATTTTTTTACCTGTTTTCCTCCTCTAAAACCTAAGTGCATCTTATGGAATGAAAAATACAGTAGGAATTTATATTCATAAGAAATGACAGACGGCTCAGGTGTGTCAAATGAAAGTGAAAGAAACTCTGGAACTGATAAAAACATATGTCTCTTCACTTGGCTTTAGGCCTTGTTTGTCCTGAGGCTGGAATGTGACATTTGGATCGGATTTTTTGGTGTCACATACTGTTGCCGTAGTCTGGTTTTAACTCACTAATTATAACAAGTTATTTGTAATATCTTCTTGGATAAAGAGAAACCACAGAACTCGCTGCGGACTGTATTGTTCTCATCTAGGACCAGAAGAGACTCAGATTATAGAAAGAGCTGACAAGAAGACAACGCTGGAACTGGGTGGTTAGCTGAGTGTACATCAGGTACTCCACCATCCCATCTCTGAGAATTATGGATAGTTCACCAGATACAGAAGAGTCTAAAGAATCCACAGAGGCAGCAACAACCCAGGACATGGAAGAACCATCTGAGATATCATCTGAGGCGAGCGAGGACACACAGTTATTAGACGCACAGACGAATGGGCAGTCTGTCCCCCAGAACAGGTACATTCCTTTAGTAAATATACCACCTTACTTAAGTAATTTCCACAGCAGCTTACTCACCCTAATACCTCTTATTGTGTATGTAAACCCTAACAATTCATTTCTCTAAGGCCTCGTGCACTCAGATGTTTACTAGCTGCTGGGTCCTCAAGTGTAAAACCCGTTATTTTCCCATATGCGGGGAGCCACACGTATGTAGCACTACCCCCACAGGAGTCACTGGTAGTTTGGGCCTACTTCCCCATCCTCACAGCATGCACAGCCATACACACTGCATTTTCAGAATTCTTCCACTGGCTCAAGAATCAGTCTAGGGTTTTAGTTTTAGAATTTTTACATACTCTGGTATTTTTAGTCAACATACCCCAGTATTTATAGCCATCCTAACCCATTGTTCATAGCCAACATACCCCAGGAAAATAGCTAGCACACTACAGTATTTATAGCCAGCATATCCCAGTATTTATAGCAACATACCCCAGTATTCATAGCTAACATACCCCATAATAATAACCAACACACCCTTTTATTTATAGCCAGCATACCCCAGTATTCATAGCCAACTTACCCTAGTACAACAACCAACACACTACAATGTTTTTAGTCAGCATACTCCAGTATTTATAGCCAACGTACCCCATTACAATAGCCAGCACACTACAATGTTTTTAGCCAGTATACCCCAGTATTTATAGGTAATATAGCCCAGTGTTGAAAGCTAAAATAATAGTGCCTTTATATCAAACATGCCCTGGTATTATAGCCAGCATACCCCAGTATAATAATCAACACAACTCTAGAATTAATAGCCAGCATACCCAAGAATTTATAGCCAATATACCACAGTAATTATAGATATCATTCCCCACTGTTTATGGCCTACATACCCCAGTATAGAAGCCAAAATACCCCAGTATGTATAGCAAGCATACCCCAGTATGTATAGCAAGCATACCCCAGTATGTATAGCAAGCATACCCCAGTATGTATAGCAAGCATACCCCACTATGTATAGCAAGCATACCCCTGTATGTATAGCAAGCATACCCCTGTATGTATAGCAAGCATACCCCACTATGTATTGCAAGCATATCCCTGTATGTATAGCCAACATCCCCAGTAATTATAGCCAACACTCCCCATTATTTATAAGCAACATATCCCAGTGGAATAGCCAACAAACCCCAGTACTTATAGCCATGATGCCCCTTTACTTATAGCCAGCATACCCTAGTATTTATAACGAATATCTCACAGTATTCAGAGCCATAAACACTAGGGCTATGCTCCCAGCACTGGATTAAGCCGAACAACCTAAACGAATGAGTAGCAAAACCTTCACTCTCTGTAATTTTACCAGTAGCAGGGAGATGATTTAACCCATAAAGATAGTAGTAGAATTGTAGATACAGTGTGATTCAGTAATATTACACACACAATAATATTCTCTTCATCAATATTAGCTAGATGGCACCAAATTACAAGTTGAAAGGAGGCAGATGTCTGAAGACCAGGAGGGACACTAAGGTAAAAATAAAATTCCCCCATTCTTGTAGAGACAGATGAGGGTAAATCAAACTATCACCCCCCTGAAGCCTCAAAGGAAAAATCCAGCAAATGTGTCTTCAGGCCCAGCCGGGGATGAATCCTGTGCACTCTAGAGGCTCCCGAATGTCACCAAACATTTATTTATGTCAGAGATCAGAGGAATCTGTTTTGTCTTTCATAAAAACTAAAATATTGTTTGCATAGAGATGAAAATAAGTCCTTCTGATCATACACATTTTGGGGTCTGTGTACATGTAAAATGGTTGGTGTTGTGAATATAGAATCCAAAAGAAATCCCCAAAACCTTTATATGGAGCCTGATTGTGACAGCCAAGTGGTGATTAGTCTTGTTGTGATTGGACTGACGTGCTGGTGTCAGAAACCCTATCCTTGATCCAGTCATCAGAACCACTCATGGCCAATTTAACTCTGGTCCTTTCAGCACATACAGTCAGGTCCATAAATATTGGGACATCGACACAATTGTAACATTTTTGGCTCTATACACCACCACAATGGATTTGAAATGAAACGAACAAGATGTGCTTTAACTGCAGACTGTCATCTTTAATTTGAGGGTATTTACATCCAAATCAGGTGAACGGTGTAGGAATTACAACAGTTTGCATTTGTGCCTCCCACTTGTTAAGGGACCAAAAATAATGGGACAGAATAATAATCATAAATCAAACTTTCACTTTTTAATACTTGGTTGCAAATCCTTTGCAGTCAATTACAGCCTGAAGTCTGGAACGCATAGACATCACCAGACGTTGGGTTTCATCCCTGGTGATGCTCTGCCAGGCCTCTACTGCAACTGTCTTCAGTTCCTGCTTGTTCTTGGGGCATTTTCCCTTCAGTTTTGTCTTCAGCAAGTGAAATGCTCAATCGGATTCAGGTCAGGTGATGGACTTGGCCATTGCAGAACATTCCACTTATTTCCTTTAAAAAACTCTTTGGTTGCTTTTGCAGTCTGCTTTGGGTCATTGTCCATCTGCACTGTGAAGCGGCGTCCAATGAGTTCTGAAGCATTTGGCTGAATATGAGCAGATAATATTGCCCAAAACACTTCACAATTCATCCGGCTGCTTCTGTCAGCAGTCACATCATCAATAAATACAAGAGAACCAGTTCCATTGGCAGCCATACATGCCCACGCCATGACACTACCACCACCATGCTTCACTGATGAGGTGGTATGCTTAGGATCATGAGCAGTTCCTTTCCTTCTCCATACTCTTCTCTTCCCATCACTCTGGTACAAGTTGATGTCGGTCTCATCTGTCCATAGGATGTTGTTCCAGAACTGTGAAGGCTTTTTTAGATGTCGTTTGGCAAACTCTAATCTGGCCTTCCTGTTTTTGAGGCTCACCAATGGTTTCCATCTTGTGGTGAACCCTCTGTATTCACTCTGGTGAAGTCTTCTCTTGATTGTTGACTTTGACACACATACACCTACCTCCTGGAGAGTGTTCTTGATCTGGCCAACTGTTGTGAAGGGTGTTTTCTTTACCAGGGAAAGAATTCTTCGGTCATCCACCACAGTTGTTTTCCGTGGTCTTCCGGGTCTTTTGGTGTTGCTGAGCTCACTGGTGTGTTCCTTCTTTTTAAGAATGTTCCAAACAGTTGTTTTGGCCACGTCTAATGTTTTTGCTATCTCTCTGATGGGTTTGTTTTGTTTTTTCAGCCTAATGATGGCTTCACTGATAGTGACAGCTCTTTGGATCTCATCTTGAGAGTTGACAGCAACAGATTCCAAATGCAAATAGCACACTTGAAATGAACTCTGGACCTTTTATCTGCTCATTGTAATTGGGATAATGAGGGAATAACACACACCTGGCCATTGAACAGCTGAGAAGCCAATTGACCCATTACTTTTGGTCCCTTAACAAGTGGGAAGCACATATGCAAACTGTTGTAATTCCTACACCGTTCACCTGATTTGGATGTAAATACCCTCAAATAAAAGCTGACAGTCTGCAGTTAAAGCACATCTTGCCGTGTCATTTCAAATCCATTGTGGTGGTGTATAGAGCCAAAAATGTTAGAATTGTGTCGATGTCCCAATATTTATGGACCTGACTGTAGAACCGTCCTGTGGGTGGGGAACAGAACACCCCCGGGTTTGGTTGGACGAGGGCTAAAGTCAGGCCCACATCCATATTTCAATAAATTGAGAAGCATGAACTATGCTCCTGTCACAGAGAAACCTTGGTAAAATTTTTGTTTCTGTGTTTTTTTATTCCTTCATAGCCCTACCCCCTTGATGGCTGCTGAGTATTTTTCGGGTTCCCTGGCTTACTTGAGCCCTCCTTGGAAGCCCAACTCCTGCTGACACCACCTTAGACCTTTGACCAGGTGAACCCCCTGGCTGCAACCATAAAGTAGACTCACACTCAGTTTAAATTGAATTAATAATTCAACTACATGGAAGTCAGAAGAAAATATGTGCGTAGGATAACAGCTAACAGTCTTAGAAAACTCTGGTCAGAGTTGCAACACAGCACAGTTTCAACCAGTTTCTTTCTAGATGTCCTGCAAATCAGAATTTACCTTCTCCTTTAAGTGATGATGCTTTTGGCTGATATGTCTTTAAAACACGCACACAGCGTGAAATCTGAGATTGGCTGAGATTAAAAAAAGGGCGGAAGCAAACGTCAGCAAGGATTAATTCCTCTTTAATGGGTGGCAAGCTCGGGTGATAAAGATGTTCCTTACCCTAGGTTCACATCTACGTGGCCGCGCTGGCCACGTTTTGCACGGGCACGAGAGCCTATTAATTTGAATGGACTCACATGCCCATGACATGCAGGGAAAGAAGTCCCTGCACTTCTTTGGAAAACGCAGCCCGCACGGGAACCTCGGTTCCCAGTACAATTGCGTTTTTATTATTATTTATTAATGCGTTAGAATTATTGGCACCCGCCTGCGAGTCTGCATTTCTCTGTTCAGGTGGTGCGGCTGCGTTGATTTTCGTGTGGATCCACAGCGGAACCACACGCATAGATGAGTGAGTGAATGAGTAGCAATCACTGGAACTGAAGCACTAATGTGACTTTATTTGCAAGGTGCCTATATTGCAGTAGAATCCTGTGAATCAGTGTGTTGAGTGTAATAATTAGTAGGCCGCGAGGCAAGATTGGCCAGTCAGTCTAGGCCAGTGGTTCTTAACCTGGGTTCGATCGAACCCCAGGGGTTCGGTGAGTCAGTCTCGTGGGTTCAGCGGAGGTAAAGACCCACACTCGACTCATATGATTCGTGCAGTAAATATTCATTATTATGTTTTTGTTTTTGTGTGAAAATCATGTTTTAATAGTTTTGTTCTTTGTTCTTAACGGTTTTGTTCATTTTGTGCACCTATGTATAAATATATACCTATGTTTTGAATTTTAAAAATCATATTTTATTTTTCCAATTAAGAAGGGTTCGGTGAATGCGCATATGAAACTGGTGGGGTTCAGTACCTCCAACAAGGTTAAGAACCACTGGTCTAGGCCTTAGCTCAATAACTTGTGAAACAAAGAATGCTGAACTGAGAAGTAAGAAACTGAACTTCGCAATGTCACTTGCAACTTTCATGATTTGAGTATGGAGCTCCCTCACCCGAACAGTGGCCTCGGTCAGGTAGCGGATGTCACTGCCATGTTCCCCTGATTCCTCCATCATAGAGCCCTCCAGATGACAGCTCTCTGGTCCGTCTGCTCACAGGATGGTCAGTTCGGCTTGTCAGCGGTGTCAGCGATTCCTCCTCACTCCCTCACTCTCTGCGGCCTAGCCCACCCCGGACCTCCAGCATCCTGCACAGCCTTCTCCTCACACCTGCTCTCCAGCTCTCACCATCCACTCCCTGTCCTCGGGTTCCCGAGCTTCTGTATGTATTTGCCCCTGTCCACTAGCAAGCTCCTCTGGGGCAGCACAGTGGCTAAGTGGTTACCACTTCCCCCTTGCAGTACTAGGGTTGTTATCCCAACAATGGCACCACCTTCCTGGAGTTTGCATGTTCTGCCAGTACCTGCGTGGGTTTCCTCCAGGTACTCCAATTTCCTCCTACACTCCAAACACATGCTGGTAGGTTAATTGTCTCCTCTCTAATTGTCCCTAGTATGTATATGTATGAAGGTAAGTTAGAGACCTTAGTACACCCCTTGAGGGTTAGGGACTGATGTGAATGTACACTATATATGTAAAGTGCTGCGTAAATTGATGGCGCTATATAAGTACCTGTAGTAATAATAATAATAAATGTACTTTGTTATTGAATAGGGAAGTCCTGCTATCAGCCTACAAGTCCAACAAAGCTTTTCTTCAACAGAGTCTGTCTAACTGAGCTTCAGAACACTGCCATCTTGTGTCCATGTTAACATCCTGCAACCAGTATTATTGCAGGGTGTTGCACCTTTTATTTTCATAGCGAATAGCTTAACTCTGTATGTCCTTTTTGTCTTTTTTTGTCATTCTTTTTCTTTGTAAGTATTTTATGCACTGCCCACTTTTGGGATATTGAATTATTAAAAGAAAATGTGTTTTCTGTGTACTGAATTAGAACTCATAACCCTAGAGAGATTGTTGTATTGTACTGTCTATGTGCTCGGTCTAAGTTCCTTTCCAGTTTGCATGAATTGTACTGTTTTTTGGCAGATTGTAAACTAGCATATCTGTGAGACAGAGATCTGTGTGTGTATGGTTGCCTAGTAGACAAGTCATCAGACAAACTGCTACGTGGTGGCAAACTATTGTGAGTCGTGTGTCTGCTGTGGGGGTGTGTATGAGGAGAGTGATTAACATCTAGCATGTAGGATAGCTTGAGGAATCCTAGAAGTGTGTGCGGCCCATCCCTTAGAGTGCACCAGATTGCATGTAAGATTCATATCTGGCTGTGTGTGGTCAATCCGCTAGAATGGAGTGGAGTCTCCATCTTATGGTAGCCAGAGGTACAGGCTGTGAAAAGTGCATCACAGCCAGTCTTACTTGCTCAAAATATGCTCCTCCTCATTCCCAAGAAGACAGCGCTAGGAGTCAATGTTCACCTCACATGGAGGTATAGCTTTATTAAGCAAATGGTTAAAAATGTATCCCAACTTGCAGAACAACGGTGTCCCAATGCTGTGAGGTGGAATGCCCGCTCACCTGCGTCCCCAGACTGGAAAGAGATACTTCTCCTTATGGAGGTTTCCCCAAAAATCCATACCAGACCCTTATCCGAGCATGCAGCCCAGACAGAAGGTCAGGAAAGGGGGGGACGAGCGAGCACATCTGCTTACAATCTGCTTGCAATCTGCCAACATGCAGTGCAATTGCATACAGATAGGCAATGAACTTGACCGAGTATATAAAGACACTAAAATACAATACAATACAATCTCTCCGGAGATATGAGCCTGAGCTTAAGTACCCAGAAGTCACTTATTAATTTTATGATTTAATATCCCGAAAGTGGGCAGAGCATAAAATATGTACAAAATATAAAAAGTTACAAATAATACAGACAATACAAGAAGACTCACAATTGGCTATTGACTATAAAATAAAAGGGGATAAAAACAGAAATAAAACTTTTACCAAGAGTTATCCTGCGACTGAAACAAGTCAGAGAAAGTCTGCGATCCGTCAGTCAATAGAACCGGCTCCATACAAATCACCCCGTTCATATCTCAGGTCCTCAATTTATGGGAATATGGACGTAGGCTGGACATTACCCCTTGGCCAATTGACTATGGGCGGTATTCCTGTACCAGCCCACAGGACAGTCTGGGTGCTGAAATGGCCAAAGTCGATTGGACCAGGAACGGTTTGAATCACCAAGTCAGGGATTGAATTTCTGACACATCGCATCAGTCCGATCGCGACAGTTCAGCTGTCGCAATCAGGCACCATATAACCGTTTTCTGTGTTTCTCTGTGGTTCTACATAGGCTGCAAATACAGTTTAACATGCAGATGTAGCCTACAGTGTGTCCAATCAGAAGGAAGTATTTTCAGCTCTCTGCAACTAATATTTTAGCTTTTATGAGCGATGAAATATATTCCTTTGAAGTGCTCATATAAGTAAGAGCTCCCAGACACATCAGAGCCCTCTCCTGGTCTTCTGCTGATTCCCGAAGCCAAAATGGCTGGAGCTCTTCTTTTAGACTTCAAGAAGGTGATTACATAGGTGACAATGTTTTATTGGCATCTAGGTGTCACCTCCAGCCTAGAAACTGCTCTGTCCTTTCAGGTTCTAATTGGTGAACATATGTCTCTGACTGAACACTTAACTTATCTTTACTAACATGGAACTACGCTAGATATACAATGACATATTTCTGCTGATCACATCTCAACTACTCGAATCTTACATTTATGTTACATGGGTCCAGCAACTAACGATTACAGTGAAGATCTATTAGGAGCTGGAAAACAGTATATCCATCTTTTTCTGCATAGGGTGGACTAGTCTAGGCAGTCATCACCTCGGCATGCCACTTACATATTGTGCTGACTTCAAGTACTTACATTGAGTCTACAATACTAGGTGGGCTTTGCTTACAAATTAGTGGGTCATAGACGCAGACCTTTTATGATACATTGTTGTTGCTGGCTTACAAGGATTGTGGTGAAGAGTCATTGGATGTGTGTTTTTATAGGTTGGGTGGGGCAGTGGCGGAACTACCAGGGTCGTAAAGGTCACACTTGCGACTGGGCCCTGGCATTCTGGAAGGGGGCTCACTGCAGAATAGGTTAAAGGGTCCTGCTGCGGGACCATAATAAAGGGCTGCACAACGGGAGTAAAGGGCCCTGGGGTCAGTAAGAAGGGTGTCAGGGGAGCCCTTTATGGTGTCTTGCACAAGAGCCCTGAAGGTTCTATTTACGCCTCTGTTCAAGACTGAGAATCAGAATAAAGTAAAGTTGCAAACCTGCTACCCTTCTGCTGTGATTGTTCCTCCTTAGATAGAACTCCCTACTAAATGTTCACTCCACTCACCATAAAGCAAAGAAAACCTGCACGTCCTTTAAGCTTTTAGTATTTTGTTTGAAGTTGTTCTACACAACTATTCTGCTTATTTCAAATTTCAGGTCTCACTCCCATAAATTATAAGTGGTATTGTCATGAAAATGTTCTGATTTGTCCTTTTGTATCGCCTTGTCTACAGCAAAACAGGTGCTGTGCTGCAAGTACAAACTTCCTCCACATCTGATCTTCAACGACACACTTGGTCTCTTTGGCCTTTATTATGTTGTAAAGCATCACAAGCCCAGTAAGTTCATTTCTTTATTTATGTAGATTATGTATGTGTCTTATCTATCCTGTTATATTGGTATAAGAATGCAATTAAGCCACTCCACAAAGAGAGGACTTCTGGAGAGAGGGATGGGGGGAGATTTTACAGTTCCGACTCTTAAGTGAAGGTCCCACCAACGGGGCTTTCAAAGCAGGACAGGATCATTCCTGAACCAGAACATTGACTCATATAGAGCATTGTTTCAGGAGAAAAGAAGAAGCTCCTCTAAGTGCAGCGGACCATTGTGGAACGGCTGTCACTGGTGCCTGTATTGTCCACGTCTCAATGGTAGGGAGAATGGTTCAGGAAGGAGACAGATGTGGAGTCAGCCGGCATGCACGTACTCCTCAAGATGGCGGCTGGAACGCATGCTGAACCGCAACGTTGGCGTAGGCGTGATGACGTTAGTGACCAGAATGCAATGTGACGCATTTCGGAGCATGTGCTGGCTTCTAGTGGCAGAAGCGTGCTCCTTTCTTAAGCAGGGGAATGGCATGGCAGAAGGACCGTTCCTTTTATAATGTCTAATGTGCCTTAATTAGCAATCAACAATTCGGTAATAACAATTAGCATAATTGCAAACATGTGGGTTAGTGATGAGGAACATGTGGGTCTTACAATTAAAAACATAAGTGGGGGAAGAAAACACAGTGTAGGGGAAAATTAGGATAATAGGGGAAAAAAGGGGAAAAAATGTAAATCATTAACATGATAACAAGGTCGCATTGTATCTTGGTCACTGACGTCATCACGCCTACGCTGACGTTGCGGTTCAGCGTGCATTCCAGCCACCATCTTGAGGAGTACATGCATGCTGGCCAGCTGCACATCTGTCTCCCTCCTGAACCACTCTCCCTACCATTGAGACGCGGACGACACCACAGTGACAGCAATTCCACATCGTGTTTCTACACCACAATACCCTACGTGCTTTCATAACACTACTGCCATGTGAGTGTTCCTACTTTTTATTATGTATTAAAGTGGTCTGCTGCACTTAGAGGCACTTCTTCTCTCCTTACTACACAGAGTCTGCTACAGTACTGCATGGAGCTTGCCCTTAGTGCCACACGGATCCCCCCCCCCCCCCCCCTTATCCAAGTTACCCGGACCATTTCTAAATACTACTAGACTTTTCGGACTTTGGTCCAGTATTTGCGCAGATTATCATCACTTCTAGAGCAGTGTTTCAGCCTACTGGCACTCATCAGTGTTGGGCCGATGACTTCAGGTTATGTTCTCTGGGAAATGTATGCAAATATACCTCTTCACAAGGTGGTGAAATCTCTTTGCCTGGTGACTTGAGTACTACTTTGAAGCGACTTTGAAGCAACTCTGAAGCAACTTTTAGGGAATGCCTGGGTAATCCTCCTGTAATGTCGGATCCAATTCACATCAATATAGAAGAGGATCCGACTTGGAGGTGACTTCCCTTAAAGTCTAAGGGTATAAGTCAGATAGAACTCACCTTGAAGTAGTACAGGAACCTTTTCTAAAGTCGGAGAGACTTCAGTAGTGCTAATTAAGACAGCTCTCATTGACTAACATGGGATTTCACGTCATGCAACGTGGGGTCTCACAAGTTGGATCCCAAGTTGCGGCAGTGTGAATCGAGCCTTAAAGAGACACTTTTATCCTCTACATCCAGATATAGACTAACATGACCAGTCTAGCAACCAATTGATAGGCCTGAACACTTTCACATGACCAAGGAAGTGGCGTCACCACTCTCCACAGACACTGTTTTTTTTCTAGTGCCAGCTAAGGAGGAGGAAGAAACCGCAAGGAGAGCGATGGTGAGGTGAGTATAACCAAGTTGGGGTGCCTTTACAGAGACGCTGCTACTTTGGACTGCATGGTGACAGTAGGGTTACCACTTGACCTCCGGAAGATTTACCCCCTTCCTGACCGGTTATGTTTTGCTATAGAGCTCTACTTCACTTTAACTGACAACTGTGCAATGCTGCACATAAATTACATTGATGTCATTTGTTTCCCCACAAATAGAGGATTCTTTTGGTGGTATTTGATCACCTCTGGGTTTTTTATTTTTTGTTCAATAAACAAAAAAAGACCAAAAATATTGAAAAAAAAACCAATATTTTTTTACTTTCTGCTATGAAACAAACAAAAAAAGTTTAAATCAAATTGCTTTGTAAATTTCGTCCAATATGTATTCTGCTACATTTTATTGGTAAAACAAAAATCCCAATAACCATATATAGATTGGTTTGATCAAAAGTTATAGAGTCTGCAAACTATGGGATATATTCTGGAATTTGTATTTATATATTTATTTATTACTAGTAATGGCGGCGACCAGCTACTTATTGCAATACAATTGGACACTAACTGACACTAACTAGCACTCTGTGGGAACCAGTAACACTAGCTAACTAAAAATATGCACTGACACTGTACTAATGACACTGGCTGGGAAGGGGTTACACATCTAGGGTGATTAAGGGGTTAACTGTATGCCTAGCTATGTGTAATGTGTCCTGTGTGTGGTGCTTTCACTAGGTAATGTGCTGGATTCTATCCCCTGCTTTGCATGGAAAGAGAATCCAGCACATTGCCGCCAACAGGACACAGCTTTGCCTTATTTACATATACAGAGCTGTGTTCTATCAGTCTCGTAGATCAGTGGTCTCCAAACTGCCCGGGGGCCAGATGTGGCCCTTTGCTTGCCTCTATGTGGCCCTTGGGATACTATGCCTCCCACTGATACCAGCAATGGAACTCTATTCCTCACAATGATGCCAATGATAGGGCACTATTCCTTACCCTGAAACCAGTGATGGGACACTATTCCTCCCCCTGACACCAGTGATGGGACACTATTCCTCCCACTGACACCAGTGATGGGGCAGTATTGCTCCCCCTGACACCAGTGATGAGGCACTATTCCACCCGCTGATACCAAAGATGGGGCACTATTCCTCCCACTGACACCAACCATGGGGCACTATCCCTGCCACTGAACCAGAGATGGGGCACAATTCCTTCAACTGACATCAATAATGTGGCAATATTCTTTCCACTGACACCAAAGATGGGGCACTATTCCTCCCACTGACACCAATGATGGGGCACTCTTCCTCCCACTGACACCAATGATGGGGCACTCTTCCTCCCACTGACACCAATGATTGGGCACTATTCCTCCCACTGACACCAATGATGGAGCACTATTCCTCCCACTGACACCAATGATGGGGCACTATTCCTCCCACTGACACCAATGATGGGGCACTCTTCCTCCCACTGACACCAATGATGGAGCACTATTCCTCCCACTGACACCAATGATGGGGCACTATTCCTCCCACTGACACCAATGATGGGGCACTATTCCTCCCACTGACACCAATGATGGAGCACTATTCCTCCCACTGACACCAATGATGGGGCACTATTCCTTACCCCTTATACCAAATGTGGCAATATTTACTACCACTGATGCCAGGAACATTTCCACTCCCTCTTGCCACAGTACGGCCCCCCTAAAGTCTGAAGGACAATAAATTGGCCCTTTGTTTACAAAGTTTGGAGACCCCTGTCTTAGATGATTGGCGGGTGCTGGCACTTATCCATTGGCCGGTACCCGCTGATCGGCTTCTACTCTGACCAATCACAGCAGAAGCGGTATGCCAGTAATGCGCATGTGCACCCATGACCAGGAAGTGCAGAAACACATTTATATTCATGATTCACCACAGCGCGGCTGCCCTGGAGCAGTATATCTGCTATGGGGGGTCGTGAAATGGTTAATTTAATAATGGCAGTTCATTTTGCAAGGGATTGTTCTCTTACCTGAATGAGATGAAGCTCTGATGACTTCAATCATCCATGACTAGCGCACAAGAGATAGGCTAATCCAGACCCACTACACCACCATTTCACCCATCCATACCAACCCTTATATGAATTACAGTATATTAACCCCTTGCCTACTGGGCAGTTATATCCCTTCCTTACCAGGCCAATTTTCAGCTTTCAGCACTATCGCACTTTGAATGAAAATTGCGCGGTCATGCAAGATTATACCCATATGAAATTTTTATAATTTTTTCTCACAAATAGAGCTTTCTTTTGGTGGTATTTACTCCCCGCTGGGCGCTATACTTTTTGCGCTATAAACAAAAAAAGTGCAAAAAATTAGCAAAAAAAAAAGTTTCTGTTTCTATTATAAAATATTTCAAACAGGTAGTTTTTCTCCTTCACTGATGTGCGTTGATGAGGCAGCACTGATGGGCACTGATAGGCAGCACTGATGGGCACTGATAGGCAGCACTGATAGGCAGCACTGATAGGCAGCACTGATGGGCACTGATAGGCAGCACTGATGGGCACCGATAGGTGGCACTGATAGGCAGCACTGAAGGGCACTGATAGGCGGCACTGATAGGAAGCACTAATGAGGTGGCACGGATAGGCGGCACTGATAGGCAGCACTAATGAGGTGGCACGGATAGGCGGCACTGATGATGGGTACTGATAGACAGCACTGATAGGTGGCACTGACTGGCATCACTGCTGGGCATTGACTGGCGGCACTGCTAGGTACTGACTGGTGCAACTGCTGGGCACTGACTGGCAGAACCGCTGGGCACTGACTGGTGGAAGCACTGCTGGGCTACATTGGGCACTGGTGGGCACAGGTGGGTGGCACTGGTGAACACAGGTGGGTGGGCACAGGTGGGTGGCACTTCTGGGCACAGGTAGGTGGCACTGCTGGGTGGCACTGGTGGGCACTCCTGGGCCCAGGTGGGCGCACTGCTGGGCACAGGTGGGCGGAGCTAGTGGGTGGCACTGCTGGGCACAGGTGGGCAAAACTGGTGGGTGGCGCTGCTGGGCACCGATCATCAGGGCACTGATCATCTTTGCCCTGATGATTGGTGCCGATCCCTGCTCTGACAATTGCCGGTTCTCGGCAGTACTTTCCTCACGATCTGACAGCGTGAGGAAAGTGCAGCCGAGAACCGGCAATTACATTTCCCGGTGATCAGCGTGTCAGTGGACACCGCTGATCACGTGGTAAAAGGCCGCTGTGATTAGCCTTTTGCCACATCACGTGATCAGCTGTGTCCGTAGGACACAGCGATCATGGAGATCGCTGGGTGCGCGCCCCCGGGGGCGCGCAGGAGAGCGCGTTCTGGGAGGATGTCATATGACGTTCACCCAGAACTAGCCAGCCGCAGTGTAGCCGTCCTTCAGCTATCCGCGGTTGGCAAGTAGTTAAAGAAAAACATAACACCAATTGGAGTAAAAATGTCCAACACGGCCTTTTATTAACACTTCAACTTCAAATGCACGAAAAACATTCCTTAAAACAGAAACACCTAGTCAGAGTTGTTGGTCTTCGAAGGCACCAAAACCGAACCGATATCCACCTGCGGAAACCATATTACACTAGGCCTCCAGCCGCAACACACCGACTCAGAGACAACCATACCATCCGCAGTGCAGAACCACCACCTCCCAGTTAAACCTCGGTTAACTGGAATGGCCCTGGGCTCACCATACCACCGATGGGTCCCACACCATTATTTGTACCTTCCAAAATAAGTACCACCTCCAAAGACCAACAACCACACACAAACCAAAATAACCCCCCCCCGGAGTGACACAATACCCCACGAAAACAGGGAGGGCGGGAGGGAAGCTCTCTCTTCTCACATCCCACCTCATGGACTGATGACCCTCCCCAAACCCCCCACCCCAAGGTATAGCAGACCCCACCTACACCCCCCAGCTACCAATCAGGTCCTATCCATCCCTACAACCCCACCTCATGCTATCTTAACCCTTTCCTGTCCTCCTTAACCACTCTAGGCCTAGTCATGCCTGCCCTGTGCTATTTCTTTCCTTTCATTACACTACAGGCATTTTTTGACTAGTGCTAGAGATCGGCTAATCCAGACCCACTACACCACCATTTCACCCATCCATACCAATCCCTTTATGAATTATATTAAAGAAAAACATAACACCAATTGGAGTAAAAATGGCCAACACGGCCTTTTATTAACACTTCAACTTAATACACAAAACATTCCTTAAAACAGAAACACCTAGTCAGAGTTGTTGGTCTTCGAAGGCACCAAAACCGAACCGAAATGCACATGCGGAAACCATATTACACTAGGCCTCCAGCCGCATCACACCGGCTTGGCGACAACCATACCATCCGCAGTGCAGAACCACCACCTTCCAGTTAAACCTCAATTAACTGGAATGCCCCCGGGCACACCATACCACCGATGGGTCCCACACCATTATTTGTACCTTAAAAAATAAGTACCGCCACCAAAGACCAACAACCGCCACAGCACGCTGGGTAAGCCCTTACCCATGCGTGCCAAGCCACACCCGAACTCCATCCTGTAGACCCAGGGACCATAAATGCATCCCCACAGCGTTCAAGTGTACCCCATCGCTCCGAAGATACCGCCAAGTATCCAACTCCAAATGCCGGACAACCAGTCCCCCATTGCAGATAAAGAATCGCCCCACCTCTTTGTTGTCTTTTAAACGGGCTTTGTTAAGCCACTCCATCGACCGCGGCAAACGCCAAGAAGTGCGGGTGACCATGTCAGACCACACAACCACCATATCCGGAAATTCCCTGCGTAACCGAAGAAAGTCCAACTTGACATCCCGCACCAGCTCCCGCATGGACCTAACCCCCAAATCGTTGCCGCCCGCATGAAGCAAAAGAACATCCGGTGGCCTATCCAAGCGAGCAAAATGCTGCACCTCAGGGAGCAACCAACCCCACAACATATCCGGCACGCCAATCCAGTGGACACAAGCCGACTGCCTAGACAACCCCAGCTGTCTGCCATTAGGCCGCACATCAGCCCGCCTGGCCCCCCAAAACACATAGGAATGACCCAGGATCCACACCAGGCACACAGCACCACCTGAAAAGAAAAAGGACAACTAGAACAACCAGAACAACACACCAGAGTGACAGAATAAAAAAACTCCAACCCAGCCCAAGAAAAAACAAAGCACGGAACCCACCACCTAGTCTCCCAACAAATGCGGACAAACGTACAGGTGAAATCTATGCAAATCCATCCTACTGATACGTTTCACCACGTCATCAGACAAACCCCACCGGTCAGCCTACGTAGCAGCCCTGATACAAAACGAATGCGAGGCATACAATGACGTATCCAAGGCAGCCGCTGTTAAACACCTTCGAAAAACTGACACAAATTGAAAGCGAGACAAGGGGGACCCATCAGCATGCACAAAAAAGGACCCCTTCCCCGCCGGACAGCAGGATAAAAAAATCTCGAACCGCATGTACCGGGCACACAGGCGAAGCTGGATAGAGCAAAAAACCGCACCCTCGCACCACGACCCAATTGGTTCGTCTTTGACCGACGGACGAGCACCGCCACTCACACTCCAGAGCACTCGACCTCATCCACAAATAACCGCCCAAGAACTGATTTGGATGGACTAACAAGCTCATCGATCTCCAATGCCCCAAAAAAGGCCACCTCCAAGGCCACCCAAAACAAGCACACCTCATAGTCCAAAGTACACAACGACCGCAGTTGCTCGAACAAAGTCTCCAATAACTCAAAAGACACCGGCCGGCGTGAATCCCTGCACCGATGAGCTCTACGGTAACCCCGAAGGACCTGTCGAACCCAAAAATCCTTCGTGAAATCCCAACACCCTTGTAACTTAAAGAAAAAGGCCAAACCGGCCAACCGGCGATCCCCCGCAGCAGCCAACACCCCCCGCTCAAGGTTCCTTGCCAAAAAGTACAACACCGCCCGACCCACCTCAGGCCCCCACGGATCAATGCTGACCTGTTGCAGCAGTTCCAGCCACTCCTGCCAGACCTTGGAGTATGCAGACCACGTCCTCACTCACTGAACGCCGGATCCAGCCCCCAACGACGACCCCAAGGTAATCTCCCACAGCCAGTCTGGACAAGGAACCCCGCATTGCTCCGCTGCCGGCGCCAACTCCCGGAATTTGTCCCACTGAAAATGAGACAAAGCGTCAGCCAGAGCGTTATCGACACCAGGGAGATGCACAGCAAAGAGAAAAACATTCAGCTGAAGGCAACGCAACACCGAATGGCGAAGCAAGCCAACCACTGGCCGCGAAGAAGCAGAGACCCGATTTGATGACCTGAACCACCCCAAAATTATCACAGTGAAAACGTAACTTTAAATTCTGAAAACACTCCCCCCAAACTTCTACCACCAACACCACCAGAAAAAAGTTCCAACAACACCAGACTGAGAAGAAAACCCACCTCCCGCCAGGAAGCAGGCCACAGAGCCGCACTCCACTGACCCCGGAAAAGGCCCCATATCCCGTGGAACCCGCCATATCCGTGAACAACTCCAGATCAAAATTACTCACTGGGCCAGACATCCAGCCCGCCCGTTAAAGGAATCCAAAAAACTGTGTAAGATCCGCAAGTCCTCCCGATGTTCCTGAATCAAGCGAACAAAATGCAAAGATGGGGTAATCCCGGACATTGCCGCCGACAACCGGCGGCAGAACACCCGACCCATCGGCAGGATACGACAAGCAAAGTTAAGCTTGCCCAACAACGACTGCAAGACCCGCAGCTAAATCTTACGCTTGCCCAAGACCCCACAAATTTCAACCTGGAGGGCCAACAGCTTATCCTCCAGCAGACGGTACTCCATCGTGCCCGAATCCAAAACAATGCCCAGGAAAGTCATCACCGAAGCCAGGTGTCACGATCGTGGCTTCAGACCCCAGACCTTCTCACCAAACTCGTGACCAAAGGACCGGCCAGTCAGAAATCGTGATGTGACGTGCGTAACAATGCCACAACAGCTGCACCCTGCACAACGATTTTCCAGCTAATGGACTACAATCTGTGTCTGCAGCCTGAATGCCCTTGTTACTGGGTCAGGTTACGCAATTAACCATTCACTGCCACCACCTCCTTTTTGTACCGAGAAAAGAGGAAACTCGGGGTTCAGCTACAACACTATAATGATTGAAATAATTGTCTGTATGAAACGGTCCACAGGCCGCTTATACAGAGGTTAAAACAAACAGTAGCATTCTCTTAAAAGGCAGGGATTCGTAAATTGCCATTAAAAGCTATAGAAATAGTTCAACACTTTCAGAAAGGAAGATTTATTACTAAAAGGTCAAACGGGTGCAATAAAAATATTTACAGAAAAAAAACAGGTAACTAAGATATATATATATATATACATATATAAAGAACCATAGCACAGCAAAGAGATAATAGGAAGGAAGTTAAAGGGATAAGTTACTTGCCATTTAAGCCTTTGATGTAAGCAGATCCAAGTTGCAGAGCAAAAGGGTCTCCCCAGGTGTTATTGATGTTAAAATGGGAGATGTCTCTAACTAACTACTGAGGCCTGCTAGCCTGTTTTTAAAATGTCCCAGCAGGGGGGGGGCTTTGAGTAACTGACCAATACTCTGTTTAGGGAGGGATCGTCGGGCGGAACCCTAAATTAGAACCAACATCTTTCATAATTCATATTCTGGTCTATAACTCAGCTGCACGAGCGATAGTCCCCTCGCGGGTATATTATTACACAGACAAGTCTGAGGATTATTTAGATATGAATTATGAAATTATATGCTGCACGGTTCACAAGATCTATGTTTCTGCTTCCCTGAGCGTGTGAAACGAGTGGAGTGACCTACTAAACGATTCGCCTGTTCACTGCCCATCCGATGATATGTCTGGTTTTTATGTATGTCTCTCATATTCCAAGATATGAGACATAGGATAAAAATTGATTTGAGGAATGTTCATTTAATTCTGTCACTTACGCTGCTAGGTTTTATGAGGTGAAAACCTCTTTCAATTCCTGGGGAAGCAGCCTTATCTCTGTTTTCGAGGTGAGAGATTCCACAGGTTCTTGGGCAGAGCTGCTCTGTCTCTCTTGGGGGGCTTTGTAGCTCTGGCCCCCTGCTGCTCTAGCCTGCCAGTGACCCACAACCAGATGTTCCTGTGGCTGAACAGAGAGGAAAGGGGGGAGGATGAGGGAAAATATATTTCAGGATGGTTAGTCCCTTCGCTAAGATGGAGGTTGAAACCAAAATGGTTGCACCGCGTCCATCTGGGATGCACGTTTTTGCAACACCCGGCCCTCCGTCTTCTCCAAAGCCAGAGGAATCCTGAAACGTTCTGCAATGTGTTGCAAAGTGGCCAGCAGAACAGCACACACGTTGGAAGCTGGCGGACCCGCACAGAGAAAATCATCCAAATAATGGATGACGGAGTCAACCCCCGAGACATCCCACACTACCCACTCAACAAACGAACTGAACGTCTCGAACAACGCGCAGGATATGGAACACCCCATGGGAAAGCACAGATCAACATAAAACGAGCCCTGCCAATGACAACCCAAGAAACAAAAGCTGTCAGGATGCACCGGCAGCCGAAACGCTGATTTGATATCCAATTTCTGATTTGTCCATGAGCGCCCACACCCATATCGACGAACCCAGAAAAACGCTGCATCAAAAGACGTATAAGACACAGTACACAACTCCGGATCGATAGAGTTGTTCACAGACCCCCCTCTCGGGAAAGAAAGATGATGAATTAACCAAAGCACATTGGGATCCTTCTTGGGCACAACTCCCAAGGGAGAAACAACCAGGTCCGAAAACGGAGCACAAGAAAATGGGCCACCAATGCGTCCAAACCGCACTTCCTTACGCAACTTAGCCGAAATCACCTCTGCATGCTGCAAGGCCGACCGTAAGTTCCGTGCTAAGGGAGGAATCGAAGCCAAATTACAAGGGATGCGAAAACTCTCAGAAAACCCCGCCACCAGCAGCGAGGCGGCTGCCCAATCAGGGTATCTATTTAGGAAATGCTGCATCCTTTCCACCCTCACCGGCATCGTCCCTCTTACCCGCATGCTCTCCGGAAAGGCCTCTACCCCGCTTAAAACAGTGTGACAAGGGATGGGAGCCACCGCAACCAGAACATTCGTGTTTAAAATGGAAGGACCCTCCAAAACGACAAGCACCCTCTTGGAACTGCCAGCAGAAACCCCTACGCTTTGCGGCCGATTGCCCCGGGGAGAACAAACCACCGGCCCCACCCTGAAAAAACTGACCAGGGGCCCGCGCCGGAGTCATAAGCCACATCCAAAGGCCAATGTCCTTGTGGTCCCAACGCAAAGACGGGCGAACAGCCCTACGTTGCCGAAACTGTTCATCATAATGGAGCCAAGTGGTACCCCCGTAAACCCTGTGAGCCTCGCTAATAGCGTCAAGGTAACAGAAGAGCGCTGAGAAATGCTCAGGGGCCTTCTCCCCAATGACACTGGCCATAATCGCGAATGCCTGCAACCAGTTAGCGTAGGTACGCGGGATAAACCGAAACCGCTGCTTCTCCGCCTCCTCCCGCCTGCCCTCTTCAACCCTTGACCCATCGAAAGGAAAACGCTGCAAAGGCAAGAGAATGAAGATCTCAACATACTCACCTTTCCAAATCTTTTCCCGGACATCCAGATGTAAGTGCGCACCTAACGGGCTTTCGAAGCAAACATACACTTTGCACTTAGCAGAGTCCGCTAAGATGACAGGCCCCAAAACCCCGGCACCCTCACCTAAAACCGTGGAGGGGCCCGCAGAGCCGGGAGCACCAGCCTCCGCCGTAACCACTCCTGGCCCAGAACCCGGAGGAGAAGAAACCACCAGGCCCCGCACTTCTGCAATGTCCCGCCCCTGGACTCCAAGCACATCCCCACCATCAGGCGGGAGCCACGCAGAAGCAGGCCCAGAGCCCACACTACCGCCCCTCTCAAATTCCTCGGGCTGGAAAGCAAATCGCCCAAACGCCCATCAAAACCTGACGGGTAAACGTCAACGTCCACCACCGCAGAGGCCGCATCTAAAGGGGTGGCCTGACCTCTCCCCAACAGATCCCGGAGAGCAGAAGAAAAGAAGACCGAAGAACCAGAAACAGGTAACTCACCAGGCTGTCCAGGAGAGGTCCCATCAGCCGCACATCCAGACTCCACCGTTGCAGAGCGGCCGGCCGCTGTACCCCCATCGGATTCCGACAGCTCTCGGACCGGTCTTCTTCACATCGATGGCCGGATGGCCTCCCAGTCCCAGGAGCCACAGGTCCCTCGGGTCTGTACCGCTCCTGACTCCGTCTCACGGCACCAGACATGCCCACCGTCATCCTGGTGCTCCGTCCTGCAGCACTCCCAGCAGCTCTCCGCCCAGCACTGCTCTTCCCATTACACTTCTTCGGAGCAGCCACTCCAGGCTCATGTAGGGACTGCCGGCCGCAGTAGGTGACAGCCCGGCGGCCGCAACGGTACGCCTCCCATGCTGGGCCCCCTCCCTGACAGGCACCTCGTCAGAGGATGAGCCGTTGCCATGCCGACCTCTCTGCTGTGCAGGCGGGGGGAGGTACTTCCTCCACGTGTGACCCTGCCCGCCGAGCTCCACCATGGACGGGGATTCCTCCCGGCCTCCCTGCGAGCAGAGGCCCCCCCCCAGCCGCTGATGATGAGCCCGGGTCCCTCAGCAAAGCAGAGACCCAGCTCCGCAGCCAGACCACCCCCGGGAAGCAGCAACCTCCCGAATCTGGGCCAGTAAAACATCCATAAAGGCTGCCACGTACAGACTCAGTGTCCCCAGGGAAGGTAGCCGATTACAGGGCACGCTGCTGCTCCAAGCTCTCTCTTCTCACATCCCACCTCAACGACTAACGACCCTCCTCAAACCCCCTACCACAAGGTATAGCAGATCCCACCTAACCCCCCAGCTACCAATCAGGTCCTATCCATCCCTACAACCCCACCTCGTGCTATCTTAACCCTCTCCTGTCCTCCTTAACCACACTAGGCCTAGTCATGCCCGCCCTGCACTATTTCTTTCCTTTCTTTAAGCTATGGGCATTTCTTTTCCAAACAAAAATACTTTTTTTTTCCCCATTTTCCTTACCTATGATTGGATGTTCTTTGCAAAGGGAATATTTACTACTTTCACTAAACTAAGGGAAAATACTTGCAAAGTGAACTGCATATTTGTCTTTAAGGGCTCATGTATGTGGGGCATTTGGAAAACTCTTTTGAATGATGGAAACTGACTGCTAGAAAACGTAGGTTAAAAAACTTCAGTTTAGCTGCGTTTGCATACCGCATTTATGCGCATTTGCGGTTAGAAGCATTTTTAAAAGATAAACTTAGGAGACCCTCCCAAATGCCCAGAATGCACTGAAAATAGTAAAAATTTAACTAATTCTGACATTTTGAGAAAAATTGAGCAAGCAGAAGCAGAGAGAGCAGTATGTGTGGAGATCACCTGTCTTTTCTGGTTGTATTCACTATGGATCCCATCATGAGCATAATGCGGCACATTCTACCATTGTTTCCTTCACGCCAAACCTGGAACTGATTGCGCTGGTGTACCGGGTCAATTTGAATACATGGAAAATGATTTGCTTGCATTTCTGATGATGAAAAAAGGCTCTGGAAAGCATCTGGACATGGAACAGTTAAAAACCGTTTCTAAATGCAACCGCTTATAAACGCGGTTAACCACACTTACAAGCGTTTGCACGCATTTACAAACATTTGGTGTTTGAAACGCTGGTAAAATCTACTACTGAACACAAGTTTGGTGCGTTCAAAAAAATGACTGTAAACTATAGCTGCTACGGTGACAATTGCTAAGCCCTAATGAAGGGGGGAGGGCTTATTTGACCCCTGAAATGTGTTTGATGTTTGTTGTCTTTTGGCCATTTGTAGAATCCATAAATCACATTTCTGGACATTCAGCAGATGTGTTTGAGGTTTCTTCTAGCTATAAACTTCTTAAGCTGGGTGCCTCAATCTCTGGGAGGAACCCCTGTTCAGTGGAGTACTGTCACACCTACACAATCCAGCTTTTAAGATCTCTATGTAATGATCGAAACGCGTTATAGATTTTTCTGGGGGCATTATACTACTGTAACTCTCTAAGGGATTATATATATATTGTGGGAGAAGTCATTTGAGCTATAAGTATGATTTTAAATTGCAATGCATTTTTAATATATTTTACTGCAATAAAGTATATATAAAAAAACTTCTCATGAACATTATTATTATTATACAGTATTTATATAGCGCCAGAAAGGTTTGTTCAGCGCTGTACATTTTAGTGGGGGACAGTACATGAGACAATACAGTAACAATACAATATACAAGGGGTTCGAGGGCCCTGCTCTTTCGAGCTTACAATCTAGGAAGGAGGGGATAGTGGTACAGGAGGAAGTGGCTGTGGGGGATGGAGTGGTGGGAGGAGTGAAGGAGATCGGCTGTTAGGCGAGGGTGGGGTAGGCTTCCCTGAAGAGATGGATGTACAGGGTGCGCCTAAAGGTGAGTAGTTGACAGTCTGATGGATTGGGTTAGTGAGTTCCAGAGGATGGTGGCAGTCCTGGAGAAGTCCTGCAGTCGGGCGTGGGAGGTGGAGACCAGGGAGCTAGAAAGTAGGAGGTCTTGTGAGGAGCGAAGATTACGGGTAGGGTGGTATTTGGGTATCAGGTCGGTGAGTTAGTTTGGGGCAGCGTTATGAATGGCTTTGTATGTCAGTGTTAGTAGTATGAATTTAATGCGTTGGAAAATCAGGAGCCAGTGGAGGGAATGGCAGAGGGGGGTGGAGGACACTGAGTGGAGGCCAGTGGAGGGAATGACAGAGGGGGGTGGCAGAAGAGGAGCGGTTGGTAAGGTGGATGAGTCTGGCCGCTGAGTTTAGGATAGACTGAAGTGGGGATAGTCTGTGATGAGGTAGGCTGGTGAGAAGGGAGTTACAGTAGTCCAGACGTGAGATAATAAGGGAGTGAATGAGTTGTTTAGTAGTGTCTGGGGTTAGGAACGTATGTACGTATTTTGGAGATGCTGCGGAGGTGGAGCCTGCATGAGCTAGCGAACGATTGGACATGGGGTTGGAAGGACAGGTTTGAGTCTAGAGTGACACCTAGGACTTTGGCTTGCGGGGTGGGACTGATGGTGGCGTTGTTTGTCATGATGGAGAGGGTGGGTCGGGGGGCGCGGGCTGGGGGGAAAATTAGGAGCTCGGTTTTGGAAAGGTTCAATTTGAGGAAATGGAGCGACATCCAGTCTGCTATGTCATTCAGTAGGTGGGTGATACGGGCAGAGACTGAGGGGTTGAGGTGGAGAGGTAAATTTGCGTGTCATCGGCGTAGAGGTGATAGTTGAAGCCGTGGGAGTGTATCAGTTTGCTGAGGGAGGAGGTGTAGATAGAGAAGAGAAGGAGCCCGAGGACAGAACCTTGGGGGACCCCAACAGAGAGGGGGAGAGAGGGGGAGGTGGTAGCATTATAGGTAACTCTGAAGGAGCGTTGGGATAGATAGGAGGAGAGCCAGGAGAGAGCGGAGTCTCTGATGCCGAGGGAGTGTAGTTTATTAAGGATGAGGGGGTAGTCAACTGTGTCGAAGGCCGCGGAGAGGTTGAGGAGTAAGAAGACTGAGTAGTGGCCATTAGCTTTGGCGGTTAGCAGGTCATTAGTGATTTTGAGTAGGGCGGTTTCGATGGAGTGTAGGGGACGGAAGCCGGACTGTAGTGGATCGAAGAGGTTGTTGTCAGTGAGGTGGGAGCTTAGGCGATTGTAGACTAAGCGCTCAAGGAGCTTGGAAGTAAATGGCAGCAGGGAGATGGGTCTGAGGTTGTTCAGGTCAGTGGGATCCAGGGAGGGTTTTTTGAGTATGGGGGTGATGTGCGCATGCTTTAGGGGAGAGGGGAATGCGCCAGTAGAGAGGGAGAGATTGAAGGTGTGGGTGAGGGAGCATAGGATGGAGGAGGAGGGTGACCGGAGGAGTTGTGTGGGCACAGGGTCAAGGGGGCAGGTGGTGAGTCGGGCTTCTGAGAAGACCTTAGTGACCTCTTCAGTGGTGGCAAGGCTGAAGGAGTGGAGTGTTGGGGAGGTTATAGTGTGCGGGATGTTGGGTGTGGTGGGGGGTAGGGCGGTTGCGAGGTCAGAGGAGGGGAGAGTTGGTGGGGTTATGGTGGGAGGGAGGCAAGGTGGGGAGGTAGGTTGAGCATTGGCGATGTCCTTATGGATTGCGCAATCTTATTTTGGAAATGGTTGGCAATCTCGTGGGCGGTGAGTGAGGTACTGAGTGGAGGGGGGGGAGAGAGTAGGGAGTTAAAAGTGGAGAAGAGCCGGCGAGGACAGGGGGAGAAGGTGTTGATGAGGGTTACGAAGTAGGCTTGTTTGGCGGCGTGGAGGGAGGAGGTGTAGGTGAGGAAGGCGGATTTGTAGAGGGAGAACGCTCGAGACGATCATATGTGCAATACTATATCAGCTGCATTAAAGTCCCAAAGGGGGTGTATTCTTTTGTATTTTGCTATTAAGATCTCTAACCTGCCAGCTAAAGAGCTGGATCCAGCACCCCACTCCCACCTCTTTTTGTAATAAAGACCGGCCACTGCTGATTTCTCTCCTTCTGCAGGGTGACTGGCCTGGTCTTTTGTCCACCCCCTCCTGTAGTTTTTTCCTGTTTAGTTCACAGGCTATGTACAGTATAGCACAGTGATGATGTCACTGCTACTTTTACAAGGTTATATCAGGGATTGCAAATGCATTTGGAGCTCACAAGGTGTATTTATATCTATTGAGTATTAGATTTCAATTAGAGTGGGGAAAATAAATATTTGATCCCTGAAGATTTTGTAAATTTGCCCACTTAAAAAGAAATGAAGGGTCTATAGTTTTTATCACAGGCGTATTTATATTATAGAGGCAGAATATCAACCACAGATCCAGAAAACACACGATACAAATGTTATAAACGGAGCTGCAGTTCAGTGAGTAAAATAAGTATTTGATCCCCGAGCAAAACATGACTTAGTAGTTGGTGGAGAAACCCTTGTTGGCGAGCACAGAGGAAAGACATTTCTTGTAGTTGGTTACCAAGTTTGCACACATCTCAGCAGGGATTTTGGTCCACTCTTCATCACAGATCTTCTCTAAATCTCAGGGTCCAGGGAGTGCGGATATAGTGAATGCGGGGTCCGGGGAGACCGGATATAGTGAATGCAGGGTCCGGGGAGAGCGGATATAGTGAATGCAGGGTCCAGGGAGAGCGGATATAGTGAATGCGGGGTCCAGGGAGAGCGGATATAGTGAATGCGGGGTCCGGGGAGACCGGATGTAGTGAATGCGGGGTCCGGGGAGAGCGGATATAGTGAATGCAGGGTTCGGGGAGAGTGGATATAGTGAATGCGGGGTCCGGGTAGAGCGGATATAGTGAATGCGGGGTCCGGGGAGAGCGGATATAGTGAATGCGGGGTCCGGGTAGAGCGGATATAGTGAATGCGGGGTCCGGGGAGAGTGGATATAGTGAATGCGGGGTCCAGGGAGAGCGGATATAGTGAATGCGGGGTCCGGGGAGAGCGGATATAGTGAATGCAGGGTCCGGGGAGAGCCGATATAGTGAATGCAGGGTTCGGGGAGAGCGGATATAGTGAATGCAGGATCCGGGGAGAGCGGATATAGTGAATGCGGGGTCCGGGTAGAGCGGATATAGTGAATGCGGGGTCCAGGGAGAGTGGATATAGTGAATGCGGAGTCCGGGGGAGAGCGGATATAGTGAATGCGGGGTCCAGGGAGAGCGGATATAGTGAAAGCAGGGTCTGGGGTTTAGTAACACTTGTTTTCTTAGCTGTTGCTTGGCAACTCCAAGTTTCAGCTCCCTCCATAAATTTTCTATAGGATGAAGGTGTGGAGACTGGCTGGCCACTCCATGACCTTAATGTGCTTCTTTTTGATCCACTCCTTTGTTGCCTTGGTGGTATGTTTTGAGTCATTGTCATGCTGGAAGACCCATCCATGACCCATCTTCAATGTTCTGGCTGAGGGAAGAAGGTTCTCATCCAAGATTTTGACGATACATGATCCTGTCCATTGGCCCTCATTGCAGCAAAATCAACCTCTACCTTTAGCAGTGAAACAGCACCAAAGCAGAATGTTTCCACCTCCGCGCTTGACTGTAGGGATGGTGTTTTTAGGGTCATAGTCAGGATTTTTCTTCCTCCAAACACGGAGAGTTGAGTTAATGCCAAAGAGCTCAATTTTGGTCTCATCTGACCACAGCGCTTTCTCCCAATCCTTCTCTGAATCATTTAGATGTTCATTGGCAAACTTAGGACAGGCCTGCGCATGTGCCTTCTTGGGGGGGGGACCTTGCGGGCACTGCAGGATTTCAATCCATGGCTGCGTATTGTGTTACCAATGGTTTGTTTGGTGACTGCGGTCCCAACTACCTTGAGATCATTCACAAACTCCTCCCGTGTAGTTCTGAGATGATCCTTCACTTTTCTCATGACCATCCTTACCCCGCAAGGTGAAATCTGGCATGGAGCTCCAGATCGAGGGTGATTGATGGTTATTTTGAATTACTGCCATTTGCGAATAATCGCTCTAACAGTTGTCTCCTTCTCACCAAGCTTCTTACTGATAGTCCATTCTGGGCTTGTGCAGGTCTACAATCTTGTCCCTGATGTCCTTTGACAGCTCTTTGGTCTTGCCCATGGTGATGTTGAGGTTTGAATGGAAGAAAGATTCTGTGGACAGGTGTCTTTTACACACATAACGAGTTGGCATTAGAAGCACCTTCTTGGATTGACTGGACTAATCTATGTACCACATGAGCAAATAGCCAGTCTGTGGGAGCCAGAACTATTGTTAGCTGGTAGGCGATCAAATGCTTATTTTACATTTCTTTGTAAGTGGGCAAACTTACAAAATCTGCAGGGGATCAAATCATTATTTTCCCCACTGTATATTTTTTTGTGCTTTAAAGTAGTAGAGAAACTGACATCTGGACAGGCTATAACTAAACAAAAGCAAATCACGTACATAATATGTATTGCAAGTCTATACTATTTCATTGTGTGTTATCTCCTATATTTATTACTATATCTTGTGATACCTGCTGATCATTTCTGTATCTGTGATTTTGTTTCAGTGAAGAAGATCCAGGTAAGAATCTCTACAATGCTAAAACTGGTAACAAGTTATAATGAAAAACTATCACTGTAAGGTTTATAATATTGTTTTACCTTCTACCAATAATCATCTTTAAAGTGTTCCTGAACCCACAACAGTACAATCAGTCTGTAGATGCAGTAAAGCGTGCTTGTTATACTCACTGTGGAACCTAAGGGGTTAATCCTCTGCATTGTGTAAATGCTGTTTGATCCTGTCTTCTCTGATCCTCCCCTCCTTCTACTGTCCCCAATCCATCTGCTAACAGAGCCTTGGGGGCAAGGTGCACATACTCAGTTTAGTGTGTATTGCAAGATATTTTTTTTTTCTAGGGAGAATGCATGCAATCAGCACAGAGCCAATCAGCACTGTCCAGACAGTGGGTTAGGGGTCTTTCAGCCTCATAGGAAAATCAGGGGAGAAGGAAAACTCCTCCTGCAAGCAGGGCCATCTTAATAGCATCAAGGGCCCCCAGGCAAAGCAATGCAATGGGGCTCCTACCAGTCTACCCCAAGTTATGCACCAACTCTCAAGAATGAAAGTATAAACAGTTGATAGAATAAACATATATTTATTAGTACTTTCAATAAAATTGATTTTAAACAATAAGAAAGCATGTCATAAATCAAACACTAATCAACACAAAGAGCACAGTATGGGGGGGAAGGGGGAGGCAGAAGGGCACAGCATGAGAGGGGGAGGCAGAAGGGCACAGTATGGGGGGGAAGGGGGAGGCAGAAGGGCACAGTATGAGAGGGGGAGGCAGAAGGGCACAGTATGGGGGGGAAGGGGGAGGAAGAAGGACACAGTATGGGAGGGGGAGGCAGAAGGGCACAGTATGGGAGGGGGAGGCAGAAGGGCACAGTATGGGAGGGGGAGGCAGAAGGGCACAGTATGGGAGGGGGAGGCAGAAGGGCACAGTATGGGGGGGGGAGGCAGAAGGGCACAATACTGGGATCAGGAGGGCACAGTACAGGTTCTGGAATGCTGCCCGGGCCATCCTGGGATGGCTTAGTAAAAACTGTAACTATTCCAGCTAAAGCAAGTATGTTGTAATGCACAATTATCATGGGGTCCCCATGCCCCTGGGGCCCCTGGACAGTGCCCAGGGGTGCACATTCATTAAGACAGCCCTGGTACAGGGAGCCCACTATCTCTTTGAACCCATATCTTCTCTATACAACTCAGAAGTGAACTAAGAAGCAGCACTTTGGATCCTATAAATGGAAATGCATTCTGGAGACCTATAAATGGGAAGCAAAGTTCCTAAAAACAGAAATATTATTCCATTATAGTCCAACTCCAGCTCTACCTCCCTCTTGCAGCCCCTCCCCCAGACTTTATAAACTTGCAGCATACATACCTTAATTACAGTTGTCTTTTCTTTTCTCTTCTGGCAAATTGTCTTTACCACGTCTAGATGCCTAAATGCATTGAGGGTGAAACCCCGCCCCCTTGTGATGTCATGACAGTATTTAGGAACTGTTATCGGGGTGCACCTGTCAGATAGCTGGGAGCCAGCCTCGTGAGCCAAGCAGATTTTTTTTTTCATTTGTTAGGTAGCGGTGGCAGCGGGCATCTTGATTTACGTTGGATTTACTTTGGGGGGAAATTTTTTTTAACTTTTATTTTTAATAAAAGACTTGTCAAAAACTATCTCCTGTCTTTTTTTACACTACACTTTTTTTTGTGAATGGGTAGCGATACTGTGTACCTCATACCCATTCACATGGGGGGGTTGATCGGGGGGCCTTCTTGTTAAAGGGGGCTTCCAGATTACGATAAGCCCCCCACCCACAGACCCCCACAACCACTGCCCAGGGCTGTGGGGAAGAGGCCCTTGTCCCCAGATGGCCCCCCTACCCCAAAGTCTCCCCAACTCATGTTGAGGGCGTGTGGCCTGGTATGGTTCAGGAGGGGGGTGCTCGCTCATACCCCCCCCTTTCCTGATCTACCAGGCTGCATGCTCAGATAAGGGTCTGGTATGAATTTTGTGGGGTACCCCCATGCCGAAATGTTTTTCTTGTTCAAATATTTTATTGATTTTTCAAGTTCTGTGACATACATAAGACTTTCAAAATATATTCAGAGAAGGATAACAGGAAGCCAAAAGGCCAATTAACGATGTAATACATATACAGACAGCAAGGAACCGTGATTGAACAAAAAGGGATAATGCAAGGCAAACGGGGGCGGAACTCAGTTATAAACGAACCCGAGAATACTACTCCCAGCAGTTATGTGCGGATCCTTGAAGAGCTTAAGTCAAGAAATGGCGACAGTGAGAAGAGGGAGTAAGAGTAGAGGGGCAAGAAAGGGGGATAGGAAGGGGGGAGAGGAGATGTGTGACTTCCAGGGAAGGGGAGGGATCTTGAGACTGGACCAGGGTCAAGAATGGTACACAGGACTTACGAAAAAATGTTGTAGGGGGGTATTGGGGAAGGAACAATGATTCCTCAAAATTCAGAGGAAGGAAGCCTTCCACCCAGGGAGCCCAAACTGACAAAAATTTGGGAACAGGGTCTAAAATGGTCGCTTCCACTTTGGCATGTATCATTGCTTGTGTTATCTTGTTCTGAACTGCCAGAATGCACAGGGATGGAGACTTCCAGGATTTGGCCTAGATTTGTTTAGCTACTGTGGTGATTTGTAAAAGAAGTTTAAATTGGGATTTGGAAATCAAGGAGTGCTGAAGATTGAGCAAGGCAATCGCCGGGCTAGGTGATATTGGTTGTGCAAAAAGTGTGGACAGCATATGGAAGACTTCATTCCAAAAAATTTGGGCAACTGGACAAGACCACCAAATATGGAAGTATGTTCCTGCCATTGCACAGCCCAAAAGTAGTCAGGAGAGCAAATCAGGGTATATTTAGCAATCCTTGTCAGGACTAGGTACCAATGGGTCAAGACCTTGTAGTTAGTCTCAACAGCCACCACATTCTTAGAGAAAGATTTGGTTGCCAACCAGATTCAATCCCAGTCTAAAGGGCTCAGCTGATATCTAAGATCCTTCTCCCACTTAACGACATAGGTAGGACTTGGGGTGGACTCAGGAGTTAACAACAGATTGTAAAGAGCCGAGATGAGATCTCACCTATGCGGGTCCCTGTTGCAGGAACATTCAAAAAATTTCATGGAACAGACAGAGCATGATTTAGTGAAAAAAGGAGCATAAAAGTGCTTCAGTTGGAGATATATGAAGATTTTGGAGGCTGGTAATGAGTGTGACTCGTGAAGGGAGGGGAAGGACTCGATCCCAGTACTGGTCAAAAAGTGGTGAGCGCAGAGCAGATTTGCTGAGGAGCAGTGCACAAAGGAACGTGGAGAGGACCAAGCTGGAGGGAAGGCCGGGTTCTGAAGGTGTGAGAGTAACGGATTATGCGGTGAATGGAGGTGATAGTGGGACTTGATTCTGTCCCAAAGGGAAATATATTGGGATGTAACAGGATTATGGAGTGTCCGATGGTCTGAGGGCCAAAGCCATAGAAGATTGGTGACTGAAAGGGGCTCGCAATCAACTGACTCGAGAACGACCCATTGGGGAATCTCGTGCATCGCATGATACTTTGGTAATTGCGCGAGGTGTGCAGTTTGGTAGTATTTTGCAAAGTCTGGAAGGCCCAGGCCGCCTATAAGTTTGGTTTTGTGCATGCTTAAACAAGGTACTCGAGGGCGGATGGAACCCCAGACATATGTGCAAACTCACCAATGTAAAATGTGAAGAAAATGTGCAGGAACTGGAATGGGAAGGACTCGAAACAAGTTCAGTATCTTAGGTAGGATGGACATTTTTACCACAGTGATTCTACCCATCCAGGCCAGCGGCAAGGAAGACCATTTATTCATAAGGCTAATAAAGTGGGCTAACATTGGCAAGTAATTGGTGGAATATAAATCCGAAGAGCTGGCTGTCCGTTTGATGCCTAAATAGGGAATAGACTGGTAAGACAGTAGAACCTGTTGTAAATGCGCCATCTCCTGTGGGGGTAGGGAGATGTTCAGTACCGTCGACTTTTGGGGGGCTAACATCAAGGCTGGAGATGTGACCAAAATCTTGGAGAAGCCGGAATACAGTAGGGGTGGAAGTCAATGGGGAGGTTAGGAAGAGAAGTTTGTCGTCTGCAAAAAGACAGAGCTTGTGGTGGGATCCACCTATCTCTAGTCGACGTATATCAGGATCAGCTCTGATCAAAAGAGCTAAGGGCTTGATGGCTAGGGGAAAGAGTAATGGTGAGAGCAATATAAATGGTATCTTTTCAATGCTCCCTCACACCCACTAGTAAAAATTAAACACCCAAATCAAGAAAAAATGTCCACATATAAGTCCAAAATGTATAGAGTCAAAATAAAATAAAATAAAATAAAATAAATGTCCAAAAAAAAATAATAGCAATGCTTTCCAATAATTAGTGCTTTTCAGACGTTTTAGAAAACAGTCCCCTTTGCCGAATTCCAATCCAGGACCTCAAATTCAGAATACCTCAAAAAAATAAAACTCAATATAGTGTATTATCATTACAATAAAGAAAAACACTCGTGAAGACTAAAAGTGATTCCTCCAGGGCTATCACCCGTGGTGAACAACACTCCAAAAGGTGATAAAGTGCAGCACTCCACACTAGTGTTACCATCCAAATGGGCTAGTACCATTACCCTCTAAGAAAATATATAGTGTCATCTCTCTTGTGAGAATAAAAACTATTACCCTCTTGCAATGCAGACCAAGCAAAATTCCTTCCAAACAGACCAGAGTTTACCCTCTTCAGAGGCTTCTATTTTCTCCCAATCCTTCTTCCCAGTTCCTCAAACAGGGGGGCAGATAGTACACAACTCAGTGAAGTATATATAAAAGGATTCACAATTTATTACAATCTTACATTGAAAACGCCAACGTCCATCCTCTCCCACAGTCCATAACTATGAATTCCAGTGTTCAAGATGGCCGTGCCGCTACTTCCGGTTTGAAATCGTATAGTACGTCCTTACGTCCTTGACGCGTTTCGTCACTTCCGACTTGTTCACAAGGGTTCCGGACGTCCTATGTGCGGCTCCTCTTATC
Source organism: Staurois parvus (assembly GCF_062004578.1). NCBI lineage: Eukaryota > Metazoa > Chordata > Amphibia > Anura > Ranidae > Staurois > Staurois parvus. The sequence continues at coordinate 708,880 of NW_028319048.1, forward strand.
CTACTCTGAGTACTGGCAGGATAATCGAACCTCCATCTTTACTCATGGCAACATCCGCCACTTACTAAGTCTTCTGAATAAGATTTTCATAGACGGAAAGGCGGACTACAATCATATTAAAATATATCTACGGCTCACGAATAATTACAATATTCACCTATAGGAAAACCCAAGGATGATACTATACTACCCAGAGCAATATAAAGTTACATGGAGACCCTTCCCACACTCTCTTGCTCCCCCTACTGTCCTAAGTTAAATGGCAACAAATAATACCATCCTACTATTAACTTATAATAAACATTAAGATGACAACAATATTATTATGTAAATATAGAGAGCACCTCCCTCCAATTCCTAATCCTTACCACTCACTAAGTCATATAAATAGTATGCATCTCCTTCCTACAATAAAACCCTATATGAACTCTAAAAACCACAATACACAAATACTAATAATTCCCTCTATACCATAAGGGTACGGACCCGAAGCATATAAACTACATATAATATATATAAAATGTATAAAATACTCAATATAAGATTTTAATGTTTCCAAAAGCTCCAATAGATAACAAATATACTATCGCTTGCAACTCCAATATAAAGCCAACTTCCTTTCTTTTAAAATTTAAAATTAAAAATTAGAAATCAGAAATAAAACAATTAAGATCCAGTTCAATATTCAAACCTCTAGGTTTTAAAGTGCGTAATTTATAGATCCAAAATGTTTCATTTCGAGAAAGCATCTGAATTCTATTCCCCCCTCTCCAATGAGATTCTACCATGTCGATCCCACAGAATTTTAATCCACTAGGGTCAGAATTATGAAATTTTTTAAAATGTCTGGCCACATAATGATTACTTTTCCCTTTAGCAATATTCCCTACATGTTCTTTTAATCTTTCAGATAGGGCCCTTTTTGTCCTGCCTATATACTGCAGTTTGCAAGGACATTCTAACAGGTAGGTGACATATTTAGTACTGCAAGTAATAAATTTCTCCACATCGTACCTTTCCCCCGTATTACATGACATAAAGTTATTAATCTTTCTATCTTTAATGTTTGTAGTTTTGCATATCTTGCACTTTTTACATGGGAAAAACCCTGTCAAATTGAACAACCTCATACTCTTCTTATTAGGGGGTGAGATGACCCCTTTCACTAAACTGTTTCTTAAATTACTGTTTTTCCTATAGATAAAAGGTGGTCTACTTGGAAGAAGGGAACCTAATGTCACGTCTTTTTTTAAAATCGGCCAATACCTGCTAAAAATCTTTTCCACCTCTCTGTACTGGCAATTAAACCGAGAGATAAAAGCAAATTCCACTTTTTTATTTACTTCTTTTACTTTTTTTTCTTTAATAATTTTCCCTTCCCCTAAATAATTTTTACTAATTTGAAACCTCATGTTCTCTAATTTTATAGGATCATATCCTTTCTGTATGAAACGTTCTTTGATAATGTTCGATTGTGTGATATAATCATCCAATCTCGAACAATTCCTCATGATCCTGGAGAACTGACCTTTGGGGATTCCCTCAATCCATTGAGGGTGATGACAGCTATTAGAAGGGATAAACCCATTCCTGTCTGTCTCTTTAAAAAAAGTTTTAAAATGTATTCTATTATTATATTTAAAAATATTGAGATCTAAAAAGTTGGCCGACTGTGCACAAATATCCTTAGTAAATCCCAATCCGAATTCATTTTTTCCAATAAAATCCAAGAATATTTCCAAATTTTCAACCGTTCCCTCCCAGACCACCAAGATATCATCAATAAACCTTTTCCAGACCTTTAACCCCTCCCAATACCTTCCATATATTTCCTTCCATTACCACCTAGCCAAAAAAACATTAGCCAGGCTGGGCGCGAACTTCGCGCCCATAGCCACGCCCTTTATCTGTTCATAAAAGTCTCCTTGATGCCAAAAATAGTTTCTTCCCATACTAAATTCTAAAAGTTGCAAGATTAATTTTCTTTGTTTTCTATGCAAATTCGTATATTTCTGTAGGCCCCATTTTATAGCTGTGATTCCGTCATCATGCTTTATACTAGTATATAACGAATTTACATCAATAGTAATAAAAATAGTCTCCTCTGAGACCTCCATTCCTTCCAGAATGTTAATCACATCCTGGCTATCTTTCAAGTATGAGGGCATCTTCTTAACTATGGGCTGCAAAAAGAAGTCAACATATTGCCCTATTCTTGAATGGATGGAATCTATACCATTTATAATGGGTCTTCCTGGGGGTTTTTCAAGGCTCTTATGTATTTTAGGCAATATATACATAAAAGGTGTTTTACAATGTGTAGGGATGAGATATTTCGCTTCTTTTTCATTTAAAATCTTATCTTCCTTGGCTTTATTTATTATTTTCTGGAGCTGCTTCCTGTAAAGATTAATAGGATTTTTTGCTATTTTCTTATATGTTTCTGTATCACTTAAAATTATCCTCATCTCCTCCTCATAACTGCTTCGATCCAAAATAACAACCCCTCCACCCTTATCCGCTGGTCTAATCACTATGTTATTTTTCTTCTTCAATGACATAAGGCCTTGTTGGAACAATTCTTCCTCCCTAAATTTTCGAAAGCTCACTCCATATAGGTCCTCAACTACCATCTGTTTGAAGACCTCTAAATTCTGATTTTTTGAATTCACAGGATTAAAGGTAGACTTGTTCCTCAGATCACTATGTACAAATAATGATCTACCTATGTGGTTGGCGGATAAGGATGGACCTGGTAGTGACGCAAAATATTTCTTAATGTTAAGTTTTCTAATAAATCTATTAACATCAATATATGTTTCAAACTTGTTTAAATTTGCCTTAGGGGCAAACTTTAAACCATTATCCAATACCTTAATTTCATTTTCTGTCAACGGATGGGAGCTTAGGTTATAAATCCCTTCTCCTAAGTGTTTTTCCTTTTCCTTTTGTTTTCGCTCTCTTTCTCCTTCTCCACATTCCCTGGATTTCTCTCTACCTCTTCCCAATTTTGGGGGGCATGTCCCTCCCAATTGTCCCTGTAATTGTTTGGGGGATATCTGGGTCCTCCTTTTCCCCAATAGGGTGGACAATTGAATGGTCTCTGAGGGGGTGGAGGTGGGGGCGGGAAATTGGGTGGTCTCTGTGGAGGTGGACCCCATGGTGGATGACCTCTGTATCCCCCTTGAAAATTTCCATTACCTATATTCCTATTATACCTTGGGCTATAGTATTCCCCATTCCATCCTTCAAAGGGTTGGAATCTATTGGAGACCGGGACATTGTATATTTGCCTCAAAGGGCTTGCACCTTTCTGATTATTTTTTCCATAATTTTTTAATGGAGATTTATATTCTCTTTGTTTCCCTTTCTGCTGATGGGGGCCTTTTTTGAAAACACCCCCTGATGGACGAACATCCTTATTTTCTACTTTTTCCTTTATAGGTGAAGAAGCAGGAGAAGACTCAGTTGAGACGCACTGTCCCATCTTTACATCCTGCCATTTATATATTTTCTGACATTGGAAATCTCCCATGTCCCTCACAAATTTCTTATGTTTTTTCTTTTTGATCTCACCATCTTTTTTGTTTAATTGTTCATGCAAAGTTTTCATTAGTTCATAGTATTCCTTACTTTCTTTATATACTTCCACTTTTTCCTTTAGTTCCCCTAATTTGGATTCTACTGCCCCCAACTTTCTTTTCTTCCTCTCGATAAGTAAATACATCAGTTGTTTCTCACATGTATGAAGGAAAGCTTTCCACTCTGCCATAGAGGCCTCATCAAATAAACCATCATTAGGTCCTATCTCCCATCTTAACCTTCGGGGAACGATTCCCTCCAAAATATATTTTTCGAAGGTCACCATGTCCCACCATAATTGAAGTTTTTTCTCCATTACGTGGCCTACTTTTTTCACCAATAGTTCTAAATTCTCATCCGAAACTGATTGTGTAGTAGTGAACACTTCTTCCAAATTTACTTTCCTATTTTCCATAAAGTTAAATATCTCCATGATGCTTTATGATTACTCAAATCCAAATATTTACCAAACCTTCCCCTAGAGTGACCAACACCCCCTGGTGTGTAAATATATATATATATACAGACTCTAAATTTCCCTCATGAAAAGTATCACTCTCACCCTTGAAAGTGCAAACACAATATAAATGGTATCTTTTCAATGCTCCCTCACACCCACTAGTAAAAATTAAACACCCAAATCAAGAAAAAATGTCCACATATAAGTCCAAAATGTATAGAGTCAAAATAAAATAAAATAAAATAAAATAAATGTCCAAAAAAAAATAATAGCAATGCTTTCCAATAATTAGTGCTTTTCAGACGTTTTAGAAAACAGTCCCCTTTGCCGAATTCCAATCCAGGACCTCAAATTCAGAATACCTCAAAAAAATAAAACTCAATATAGTGTATTATCATTACAATAAAGAAAAACACTCGTGAAGACTAAAAGTGATTCCTCCAGGGCTATCACCCGTGGTGAACAACACTCCAAAAGGTGATAAAGTGCAGCACTCCACACTAGTGTTACCATCCAAATGGGCTAGTACCATTACCCTCTAAGAAAATATATAGTGTCATCTCTCTTGTGAGAATAAAAACTATTACCCTCTTGCAATGCAGACCAAGCAAAATTCCTTCCAAACAGACCAGAGTTTACCCTCTTCAGAGGCTTCTATTTTCTCCCAATCCTTCTTCCCAGTTCCTCAAACAGGGGGGCAGATAGTACACAACTCAGTGAAGTATATATAAAAGGATTCACAATTTATTACAATCTTACATTGAAAACGCCAACGTCCATCCTCTCCCACAGTCCATAACTATGAATTCCAGTGTTCAAGATGGCCGTGCCGCTACTTCCGGTTTGAAATCGTATAGTACGTCCTTACGTCCTTGACGCGTTTCGTCACTTCCGACTTGTTCACAAGGGTTCCGGACGTCCTATGTGCGGCTCCTCTTATCCTACTCTGAGTACTGGCAGGATAATCGAACCTCCATCTTTACTCATGGCAACATCCGCCACTTACTAAGTCTTCTGAATAAGATTTTCATAGACGGAAAGGCGGACTACAATCATATTAAAATATATCTACGGCTCACGAATAATTACAATATTCACCTATAGGAAAACCCAAGGATGATACTATACTACCCAGAGCAATATAAAGTTACATGGAGACCCTTCCCACACTCTCTTGCTCCCCCTACTGTCCTAAGTTAAATGGCAACAAATAATACCATCCTACTATTAACTTATAATAAACATTAAGATGACAACAATATTATTATGTAAATATAGAGAGCACCTCCCTCCAATTCCTAATCCTTACCACTCACTAAGTCATATAAATAGTATGCATCTCCTTCCTACAATAAAACCCTATATGAACTCTAAAAACCACAATACACAAATACTAATAATTCCCTCTATACCATAAGGGTACGGACCCGAAGCATATAAACTACATATAATATATATAAAATGTATAAAATACTCAATATAAGATTTTAATGTTTCCAAAAGCTCCAATAGATAACAAATATACTATCGCTTGCAACTCCAATATAAAGCCAACTTCCTTTCTTTTAAAATTTAAAATTAAAAATTAGAAATCAGAAATAAAACAATTAAGATCCAGTTCAATATTCAAACCTCTAGGTTTTAAAGTGCGTAATTTATAGATCCAAAATGTTTCATTTCGAGAAAGCATCTGAATTCTATTCCCCCCTCTCCAATGAGATTCTACCATGTCGATCCCACAGAATTTTAATCCACTAGGGTCAGAATTATGAAATTTTTTAAAATGTCTGGCCACATAATGATTACTTTTCCCTTTAGCAATATTCCCTACATGTTCTTTTAATCTTTCAGATAGGGCCCTTTTTGTCCTGCCTATATACTGCAGTTTGCAAGGACATTCTAACAGGTAGGTGACATATTTAGTACTGCAAGTAATAAATTTCTCCACATCGTACCTTTCCCCCGTATTACATGACATAAAGTTATTAATCTTTCTATCTTTAATGTTTGTAGTTTTGCATATCTTGCACTTTTTACATGGGAAAAACCCTGTCAAATTGAACAACCTCATACTCTTCTTATTAGGGGGTGAGATGACCCCTTTCACTAAACTGTTTCTTAAATTACTGTTTTTCCTATAGATAAAAGGTGGTCTACTTGGAAGAAGGGAACCTAATGTCACGTCTTTTTTTAAAATCGGCCAATCGAAGTTCGCGCCCAGCCTGGCTAATGTTTTTTTGGCTAGGTGGGAATGGAAGGAAATATATGGAAGGTATTGGGAGGGGTTAAAGGTCTGGAAAAGGTTTATTGATGATATCTTGGTGGTCTGGGAGGGAACGGTTGAAAATTTGGAAATATTCTTGGATTTTATTGGAAAAAATGAATTCGGATTGGGATTTACTAAGGATATTTGTGCACAGTCGGCCAACTTTTTAGATCTCAATATTTTTAAATATAATAATAGAATACATTTTAAAACTTTTTTTAAAGAGACAGACAGGAATGGGTTTATCCCTTCTAATAGCTGTCATCACCCTCAATGGATTGAGGGAATCCCCAAAGGTCAGTTCTCCAGGATCATGAGGAATTGTTCGAGATTGGATGATTATATCACACAATCGAACATTATCAAAGAACGTTTCATACAGAAAGGATATGATCCTATAAAATTAGAGAACATGAGGTTTCAAATTAGTAAAAATTATTTAGGGGAAGGGAAAATTATTAAAGAAAAAAAAGTAAAAGAAGTAAATAAAAAAGTGGAATTTGCTTTTATCTCTCGGTTTAATTGCCAGTACAGAGAGGTGGAAAAGATTTTTAGCAGGTATTGGCCGATTTTAAAAAAAGACGTGACATTAGGTTCCCTTCTTCCAAGTAGACCACCTTTTATCTATAGGAAAAACAGTAATTTAAGAAACAGTTTAGTGAAAGGGGTCATCTCACCCCCTAATAAGAAGAGTATGAGGTTGTTCAATTTGACAGGGTTTTTCCCATGTAAAAAGTGCAAGATATGCAAAACTACAAACATTAAAGATAGAAAGATTAATAACTTTATGTCATGTAATACGGGGGAAAGGTACGATGTGGAGAAATTTATTACTTGCAGTACTAAATATGTCACCTACCTGTTAGAATGTCCTTGCAAACTGCAGTATATAGGCAGGACAAAAAGGGCCCTATCTGAAAGATTAAAAGAACATGTAGGGAATATTGCTAAAGGGAAAAGTAATCATTATGTGGCCAGACATTTTAAAAAATTTCATAATTCTGACCCTAGTGGATTAAAATTCTGTGGGATCGACATGGTAGAATCTCATTGGAGAGGGGGGAATAGAATTCAGATGCTTTCTCGAAATGAAACATTTTGGATCTATAAATTACGCACTTTAAAACCTAGAGGTTTGAATATTGAACTGGATCTTAATTGTTTTATTTCTGATTTCTAATTTTTAATTTTAAATTTTAAAAGAAAGGAAGTTGGCTTTATATTGGAGTTGCAAGCGATAGTATATTTGTTATCTATTGGAGCTTTTGGAAACATTAAAATCTTATATTGAGTATTTTATACATTTTATATATATTATATGTAGTTTATATGCTTCGGGTCCGTACCCTTATGGTATAGAGGGAATTATTAGTATTTGTGTATTGTGGTTTTTAGAGTTCATATAGGGTTTTATTGTAGGAAGGAGATGCATACTATTTATATGACTTAGTGAGTGGTAAGGATTAGGAATTGGAGGGAGGTGCTCTCTATATTTACATAATAATATTGTTGTCATCTTAATGTTTATTATAAGTTAATAGTAGGATGGTATTATTTGTTGCCATTTAACTTAGGACAGTAGGGGGAGCAAGAGAGTGTGGGAAGGGTCTCCATGTAACTTTATATTGCTCTGGGTAGTATAGTATCATCCTTGGGTTTTCCTATAGGTGAATATTGTAATTATTCGTGAGCCGTAGATATATTTTAATATGATTGTAGTCCGCCTTTCCGTCTATGAAAATCTTATTCAGAAGACTTAGTAAGTGGCGGATGTTGCCATGAGTAAAGATGGAGGTTCGATTATCCTGCCAGTACTCAGAGTAGGATAAGAGGAGCCGCACATAGGACGTCCGGAACCCTTGTGAACAAGTCGGAAGTGACGAAACGCGTCAAGGACGTAAGGACGTACTATACGATTTCAAACCGGAAGTAGCGGCACGGCCATCTTGAACACTGGAATTCATAGTTATGGACTGTGGGAGAGGATGGACGTTGGCGTTTTCAATGTAAGATTGTAATAAATTGTGAATCCTTTTATATATACTTCACTGAGTTGTGTACTATCTGCCCCCCTGTTTGAGGAACTGGGAAGAAGGATTGGGAGAAAATAGAAGCCTCTGAAGAGGGTAAACTCTGGTCTGTTTGGAAGGAATTTTGCTTGGTCTGCATTGCAAGAGGGTAATAGTTTTTATTCTCACAAGAGAGATGACACTATATATTTTCTTAGAGGGTAATGGTACTAGCCCATTTGGATGGTAACACTAGTGTGGAGTGCTGCACTTTATCACCTTTTGGAGTGTTGTTCACCACGGGTGATAGCCCTGGAGGAATCACTTTTAGTCTTCACGAGTGTTTTTCTTTATTGTAATGATAATACACTATATTGAGTTTTATTTTTTTGAGGTATTCTGAATTTGAGGTCCTGGATTGGAATTCGGCAAAGGGGACTGTTTTCTAAAACGTCTGAAAAGCACTAATTATTGGAAAGCATTGCTATTATTTTTTTTTGGACATTTATTTTATTTTATTTTATTTTATTTTGACTCTATACATTTTGGACTTATATGTGGACATTTTTTCTTGATTTGGGTGTTTAATTTTTACTAGTGGGTGTGAGGGAGCATTGAAAAGATACCATTTATATTGTGTTTGCACTTTCAAGGGTGAGAGTGATACTTTTCATGAGGGAAATTTAGAGTCTGTATATATATATATATTTACACACCAGGGGGTGTTGGTCACTCTAGGGGAAGGTTTGGTAAATATTTGGATTTGAGTAATCATAAAGCATCATGGAGATATTTAACTTTATGGAAAATAGGAAAGTAAATTTGGAAGAAGTGTTCACTACTACACAATCAGTTTCGGATGAGAATTTAGAACTATTGGTGAAAAAAGTAGGCCACGTAATGGAGAAAAAACTTCAATTATGGTGGGACATGGTGACCTTCGAAAAATATATTTTGGAGGGAATCGTTCCCCGAAGGTTAAGATGGGAGATAGGACCTAATGATGGTTTATTTGATGAGGCCTCTATGGCAGAGTGGAAAGCTTTCCTTCATACATGTGAGAAACAACTGATGTATTTACTTATCGAGAGGAAGAAAAGAAAGTTGGGGGCAGTAGAATCCAAATTAGGGGAACTAAAGGAAAAAGTGGAAGTATATAAAGAAAGTAAGGAATACTATGAACTAATGAAAACTTTGCATGAACAATTAAACAAAAAAGATGGTGAGATCAAAAAGAAAAAACATAAGAAATTTGTGAGGGACATGGGAGATTTCCAATGTCAGAAAATATATAAATGGCAGGATGTAAAGATGGGACAGTGCGTCTCAACTGAGTCTTCTCCTGCTTCTTCACCTATAAAGGAAAAAGTAGAAAATAAGGATGTTCGTCCATCAGGGGGTGTTTTCAAAAAAGGCCCCCATCAGCAGAAAGGGAAACAAAGAGAATATAAATCTCCATTAAAAAATTATGGAAAAAATAATCAGAAAGGTGCAAGCCCTTTGAGGCAAATATACAATGTCCCGGTCTCCAATAGATTCCAACCCTTTGAAGGATGGAATGGGGAATACTATAGCCCAAGGTATAATAGGAATATAGGTAATGGAAATTTTCAAGGGGGATACAGAGGTCATCCACCATGGGGTCCACCTCCACAGAGACCACCCAATTTCCCGCCCCCACCTCCACCCCCTCAGAGACCATTCAATTGTCCACCCTATTGGGGAAAAGGAGGACCCAGATATCCCCCAAACAATTACAGGGACAATTGGGAGGGACATGCCCCCCAAAATTGGGAAGAGGTAGAGAGAAATCCAGGGAATGTGGAGAAGGAGAAAGAGAGCGAAAACAAAAGGAAAAGGAAAAACACTTAGGAGAAGGGATTTATAACCTAAGCTCCCATCCGTTGACAGAAAATGAAATTAAGGTATTGGATAATGGTTTAAAGTTTGCCCCTAAGGCAAATTTAAACAAGTTTGAAACATATATTGATGTTAATAGATTTATTAGAAAACTTAACATTAAGAAATATTTTGCGTCACTACCAGGTCCATCCTTATCCGCCAACCACATAGGTAGATCATTATTTGTACATAGTGATCTGAGGAACAAGTCTACCTTTAATCCTGTGAATTCAAAAAATCAGAATTTAGAGGTCTTCAAACAGATGGTAGTTGAGGACCTATATGGAGTGAGCTTTCGAAAATTTAGGGAGGAAGAATTGTTCCAACAAGGCCTTATGTCATTGAAGAAGAAAAATAACATAGTGATTAGACCAGCGGATAAGGGTGGAGGGGTTGTTATTTTGGATCGAAGCAGTTATGAGGAGGAGATGAGGATAATTTTAAGTGATACAGAAACATATAAGAAAATAGCAAAAAATCCTATTAATCTTTACAGGAAGCAGCTCCAGAAAATAATAAATAAAGCCAAGGAAGATAAGATTTTAAATGAAAAAGAAGCGAAATATCTCATCCCTACACATTGTAAAACACCTTTTATGTATATATTGCCTAAAATACATAAGAGCCTTGAAAAACCCCCAGGAAGACCCATTATAAATGGTATAGATTCCATCCATTCAAGAATAGGGCAATATGTTGACTTCTTTTTGCAGCCCATAGTTAAGAAGATGCCCTCATACTTGAAAGATAGCCAGGATGTGATTAACATTCTGGAAGGAATGGAGGTCTCAGAGGAGACTATTTTTATTACTATTGATGTAAATTCGTTATATACTAGTATAAAGCATGATGACGGAATCACAGCTATAAAATGGGGCCTACAGAAATATACGAATTTGCATAGAAAACAAAGAAAATTAATCTTGCAACTTTTAGAATTTAGTATGGGAAGAAACTATTTTTGGCATCAAGGAGACTTTTATGAACAGATAAAGGGCGTGGCTATGGGCGCGAAGTTCGCGCCCAGCCTGGCTAATGTTTTTTTGGCTAGGTGGGAATGGAAGGAAATATATGGAAGGTATTGGGAGGGGTTAAAGGTCTGGAAAAGGTTTATTGATGATATCTTGGTGGTCTGGGAGGGAACGGTTGAAAATTTGGAAATATTCTTGGATTTTATTGGAAAAAATGAATTCGGATTGGGATTTACTAAGGATATTTGTGCACAGTCGGCCAACTTTTTAGATCTCAATATTTTTAAATATAATAATAGAATACATTTTAAAACTTTTTTTAAAGAGACAGACAGGAATGGGTTTATCCCTTCTAATAGCTGTCATCACCCTCAATGGATTGAGGGAATCCCCAAAGGTCAGTTCTCCAGGATCATGAGGAATTGTTCGAGATTGGATGATTATATCACACAATCGAACATTATCAAAGAACGTTTCATACAGAAAGGATATGATCCTATAAAATTAGAGAACATGAGGTTTCAAATTAGTAAAAATTATTTAGGGGAAGGGAAAATTATTAAAGAAAAAAAAGTAAAAGAAGTAAATAAAAAAGTGGAATTTGCTTTTATCTCTCGGTTTAATTGCCAGTACAGAGAGGTGGAAAAGATTTTTAGCAGGTATTGGCCGATTTTAAAAAAAGACGTGACATTAGGTTCCCTTCTTCCAAGTAGACCACCTTTTATCTATAGGAAAAACAGTAATTTAAGAAACAGTTTAGTGAAAGGGGTCATCTCACCCCCTAATAAGAAGAGTATGAGGTTGTTCAATTTGACAGGGTTTTTCCCATGTAAAAAGTGCAAGATATGCAAAACTACAAACATTAAAGATAGAAAGATTAATAACTTTATGTCATGTAATACGGGGGAAAGGTACGATGTGGAGAAATTTATTACTTGCAGTACTAAATATGTCACCTACCTGTTAGAATGTCCTTGCAAACTGCAGTATATAGGCAGGACAAAAAGGGCCCTATCTGAAAGATTAAAAGAACATGTAGGGAATATTGCTAAAGGGAAAAGTAATCATTATGTGGCCAGACATTTTAAAAAATTTCATAATTCTGACCCTAGTGGATTAAAATTCTGTGGGATCGACATGGTAGAATCTCATTGGAGAGGGGGGAATAGAATTCAGATGCTTTCTCGAAATGAAACATTTTGGATCTATAAATTACGCACTTTAAAACCTAGAGGTTTGAATATTGAACTGGATCTTAATTGTTTTATTTCTGATTTCTAATTTTTAATTTTAAATTTTAAAAGAAAGGAAGTTGGCTTTATATTGGAGTTGCAAGCGATAGTATATTTGTTATCTATTGGAGCTTTTGGAAACATTAAAATCTTATATTGAGTATTTTATACATTTTATATATATTATATGTAGTTTATATGCTTCGGGTCCGTACCCTTATGGTATAGAGGGAATTATTAGTATTTGTGTATTGTGGTTTTTAGAGTTCATATAGGGTTTTATTGTAGGAAGGAGATGCATACTATTTATATGACTTAGTGAGTGGTAAGGATTAGGAATTGGAGGGAGGTGCTCTCTATATTTACATAATAATATTGTTGTCATCTTAATGTTTATTATAAGTTAATAGTAGGATGGTATTATTTGTTGCCATTTAACTTAGGACAGTAGGGGGAGCAAGAGAGTGTGGGAAGGGTCTCCATGTAACTTTATATTGCTCTGGGTAGTATAGTATCATCCTTGGGTTTTCCTATAGGTGAATATTGTAATTATTCGTGAGCCGTAGATATATTTTAATATGATTGTAGTCCGCCTTTCCGTCTATGAAAATCTTATTCAGAAGACTTAGTAAGTGGCGGATGTTGCCATGAGTAAAGATGGAGGTTCGATTATCCTGCCAGTACTCAGAGTAGGATAAGAGGAGCCGCACATAGGACGTCCGGAACCCTTGTGAACAAGTCGGAAGTGACGAAACGCGTCAAGGACGTAAGGACGTACTATACGATTTCAAACCGGAAGTAGCGGCACGGCCATCTTGAACACTGGAATTCATAGTTATGGACTGTGGGAGAGGATGGACGTTGGCGTTTTCAATGTAAGATTGTAATAAATTGTGAATCCTTTTATATATACTTCACTGAGTTGTGTACTATCTGCCCCCCTGTTTGAGGAACTGGGAAGAAGGATTGGGAGAAAATAGAAGCCTCTGAAGAGGGTAAACTCTGGTCTGTTTGGAAGGAATTTTGCTTGGTCTGCATTGCAAGAGGGTAATAGTTTTTATTCTCACAAGAGAGATGACACTATATATTTTCTTAGAGGGTAATGGTACTAGCCCATTTGGATGGTAACACTAGTGTGGAGTGCTGCACTTTATCACCTTTTGGAGTGTTGTTCACCACGGGTGATAGCCCTGGAGGAATCACTTTTAGTCTTCACGAGTGTTTTTCTTTATTGTAATGATAATACACTATATTGAGTTTTATTTTTTTGAGGTATTCTGAATTTGAGGTCCTGGATTGGAATTCGGCAAAGGGGACTGTTTTCTAAAACGTCTGAAAAGCACTAATTATTGGAAAGCATTGCTATTATTTTTTTTTGGACATTTATTTTATTTTATTTTATTTTATTTTGACTCTATACATTTTGGACTTATATGTGGACATTTTTTCTTGATTTGGGTGTTTAATTTTTACTAGTGGGTGTGAGGGAGCATTGAAAAGATACCATTTATATTGTGTTTGCACTTTCAAGGGTGAGAGTGATACTTTTCATGAGGGAAATTTAGAGTCTGTATATATATATATATTTACACACCAGGGGGTGTTGGTCACTCTAGGGGAAGGTTTGGTAAATATTTGGATTTGAGTAATCATAAAGCATCATGGAGATATTTAACTTTATGGAAAATAGGAAAGTAAATTTGGAAGAAGTGTTCACTACTACACAATCAGTTTCGGATGAGAATTTAGAACTATTGGTGAAAAAAGTAGGCCACGTAATGGAGAAAAAACTTCAATTATGGTGGGACATGGTGACCTTCGAAAAATATATTTTGGAGGGAATCGTTCCCCGAAGGTTAAGATGGGAGATAGGACCTAATGATGGTTTATTTGATGAGGCCTCTATGGCAGAGTGGAAAGCTTTCCTTCATACATGTGAGAAACAACTGATGTATTTACTTATCGAGAGGAAGAAAAGAAAGTTGGGGGCAGTAGAATCCAAATTAGGGGAACTAAAGGAAAAAGTGGAAGTATATAAAGAAAGTAAGGAATACTATGAACTAATGAAAACTTTGCATGAACAATTAAACAAAAAAGATGGTGAGATCAAAAAGAAAAAACATAAGAAATTTGTGAGGGACATGGGAGATTTCCAATGTCAGAAAATATATAAATGGCAGGATGTAAAGATGGGACAGTGCGTCTCAACTGAGTCTTCTCCTGCTTCTTCACCTATAAAGGAAAAAGTAGAAAATAAGGATGTTCGTCCATCAGGGGGTGTTTTCAAAAAAGGCCCCCATCAGCAGAAAGGGAAACAAAGAGAATATAAATCTCCATTAAAAAATTATGGAAAAAATAATCAGAAAGGTGCAAGCCCTTTGAGGCAAATATACAATGTCCCGGTCTCCAATAGATTCCAACCCTTTGAAGGATGGAATGGGGAATACTATAGCCCAAGGTATAATAGGAATATAGGTAATGGAAATTTTCAAGGGGGATACAGAGGTCATCCACCATGGGGTCCACCTCCACAGAGACCACCCAATTTCCCGCCCCCACCTCCACCCCCTCAGAGACCATTCAATTGTCCACCCTATTGGGGAAAAGGAGGACCCAGATATCCCCCAAACAATTACAGGGACAATTGGGAGGGACATGCCCCCCAAAATTGGGAAGAGGTAGAGAGAAATCCAGGGAATGTGGAGAAGGAGAAAGAGAGCGAAAACAAAAGGAAAAGGAAAAACACTTAGGAGAAGGGATTTATAACCTAAGCTCCCATCCGTTGACAGAAAATGAAATTAAGGTATTGGATAATGGTTTAAAGTTTGCCCCTAAGGCAAATTTAAACAAGTTTGAAACATATATTGATGTTAATAGATTTATTAGAAAACTTAACATTAAGAAATATTTTGCGTCACTACCAGGTCCATCCTTATCCGCCAACCACATAGGTAGATCATTATTTGTACATAGTGATCTGAGGAACAAGTCTACCTTTAATCCTGTGAATTCAAAAAATCAGAATTTAGAGGTCTTCAAACAGATGGTAGTTGAGGACCTATATGGAGTGAGCTTTCGAAAATTTAGGGAGGAAGAATTGTTCCAACAAGGCCTTATGTCATTGAAGAAGAAAAATAACATAGTGATTAGACCAGCGGATAAGGGTGGAGGGGTTGTTATTTTGGATCGAAGCAGTTATGAGGAGGAGATGAGGATAATTTTAAGTGATACAGAAACATATAAGAAAATAGCAAAAAATCCTATTAATCTTTACAGGAAGCAGCTCCAGAAAATAATAAATAAAGCCAAGGAAGATAAGATTTTAAATGAAAAAGAAGCGAAATATCTCATCCCTACACATTGTAAAACACCTTTTATGTATATATTGCCTAAAATACATAAGAGCCTTGAAAAACCCCCAGGAAGACCCATTATAAATGGTATAGATTCCATCCATTCAAGAATAGGGCAATATGTTGACTTCTTTTTGCAGCCCATAGTTAAGAAGATGCCCTCATACTTGAAAGATAGCCAGGATGTGATTAACATTCTGGAAGGAATGGAGGTCTCAGAGGAGACTATTTTTATTACTATTGATGTAAATTCGTTATATACTAGTATAAAGCATGATGACGGAATCACAGCTATAAAATGGGGCCTACAGAAATATACGAATTTGCATAGAAAACAAAGAAAATTAATCTTGCAACTTTTAGAATTTAGTATGGGAAGAAACTATTTTTGGCATCAAGGAGACTTTTATGAACAGATAAAGGGCGTGGCTATGGGCGCGAAGTTCGCGCCCAGCCTGGCTAATGTTTTTTTGGCTAGGTGGGAATGGAAGGAAATATATGGAAGGTATTGGGAGGGGTTAAAGGTCTGGAAAAGGTTTATTGATGATATCTTGGTGGTCTGGGAGGGAACGGTTGAAAATTTGGAAATATTCTTGGATTTTATTGGAAAAAATGAATTCGGATTGGGATTTACTAAGGATATTTGTGCACAGTCGGCCAACTTTTTAGATCTCAATATTTTTAAATATAATAATAGAATACATTTTAAAACTTTTTTTAAAGAGACAGACAGGAATGGGTTTATCCCTTCTAATAGCTGTCATCACCCTCAATGGATTGAGGGAATCCCCAAAGGTCAGTTCTCCAGGATCATGAGGAATTGTTCGAGATTGGATGATTATATCACACAATCGAACATTATCAAAGAACGTTTCATACAGAAAGGATATGATCCTATAAAATTAGAGAACATGAGGTTTCAAATTAGTAAAAATTATTTAGGGGAAGGGAAAATTATTAAAGAAAAAAAAGTAAAAGAAGTAAATAAAAAAGTGGAATTTGCTTTTATCTCTCGGTTTAATTGCCAGTACAGAGAGGTGGAAAAGATTTTTAGCAGGTATTGGCCGATTTTAAAAAAAGACGTGACATTAGGTTCCCTTCTTCCAAGTAGACCACCTTTTATCTATAGGAAAAACAGTAATTTAAGAAACAGTTTAGTGAAAGGGGTCATCTCACCCCCTAATAAGAAGAGTATGAGGTTGTTCAATTTGACAGGGTTTTTCCCATGTAAAAAGTGCAAGATATGCAAAACTACAAACATTAAAGATAGAAAGATTAATAACTTTATGTCATGTAATACGGGGGAAAGGTACGATGTGGAGAAATTTATTACTTGCAGTACTAAATATGTCACCTACCTGTTAGAATGTCCTTGCAAACTGCAGTATATAGGCAGGACAAAAAGGGCCCTATCTGAAAGATTAAAAGAACATGTAGGGAATATTGCTAAAGGGAAAAGTAATCATTATGTGGCCAGACATTTTAAAAAATTTCATAATTCTGACCCTAGTGGATTAAAATTCTGTGGGATCGACATGGTAGAATCTCATTGGAGAGGGGGGAATAGAATTCAGATGCTTTCTCGAAATGAAACATTTTGGATCTATAAATTATGCACTTTAAAACCTAGAGGTTTGAATATTGAACTGGATCTTAATTGTTTTATTTCTGATTTCTAATTTTTAATTTTAAATTTTAAAAGAAAGGAAGTTGGCTTTATATTGGAGTTGCAAGCGATAGTATATTTGTTATCTATTGGAGCTTTTGGAAACATTAAAATCTTATATTGAGTATTTTATACATTTTATATATATTATATGTAGTTTATATGCTTCGGGTCCGTACCCTTATGGTATAGAGGGAATTATTAGTATTTGTGTATTGTGGTTTTTAGAGTTCATATAGGGTTTTATTGTAGGAAGGAGATGCATACTATTTATATGACTTAGTGAGTGGTAAGGATTAGGAATTGGAGGGAGGTGCTCTCTATATTTACATAATAATATTGTTGTCATCTTAATGTTTATTATAAGTTAATAGTAGGATGGTATTATTTGTTGCCATTTAACTTAGGACAGTAGGGGGAGCAAGAGAGTGTGGGAAGGGTCTCCATGTAACTTTATATTGCTCTGGGTAGTATAGTATCATCCTTGGGTTTTCCTATAGGTGAATATTGTAATTATTCGTGAGCCGTAGATATATTTTAATATGATTGTAGTCCGCCTTTCCGTCTATGAAAATCTTATTCAGAAGACTTAGTAAGTGGCGGATGTTGCCATGAGTAAAGATGGAGGTTCGATTATCCTGCCAGTACTCAGAGTAGGATAAGAGGAGCCGCACATAGGACGTCCGGAACCCTTGTGAACAAGTCGGAAGTGACGAAACGCGTCAAGGACGTAAGGACGTACTATACGATTTCAAACCGGAAGTAGCGGCACGGCCATCTTGAACACTGGAATTCATAGTTATGGACTGTGGGAGAGGATGGACGTTGGCGTTTTCAATGTAAGATTGTAATAAATTGTGAATCCTTTTATATATACTTCACTGAGTTGTGTACTATCTGCCCCCCTGTTTGAGGAACTGGGAAGAAGGATTGGGAGAAAATAGAAGCCTCTGAAGAGGGTAAACTCTGGTCTGTTTGGAAGGAATTTTGCTTGGTCTGCATTGCAAGAGGGTAATAGTTTTTATTCTCACAAGAGAGATGACACTATATATTTTCTTAGAGGGTAATGGTACTAGCCCATTTGGATGGTAACACTAGTGTGGAGTGCTGCACTTTATCACCTTTTGGAGTGTTGTTCACCACGGGTGATAGCCCTGGAGGAATCACTTTTAGTCTTCACGAGTGTTTTTCTTTATTGTAATGATAATACACTATATTGAGTTTTATTTTTTTGAGGTATTCTGAATTTGAGGTCCTGGATTGGAATTCGGCAAAGGGGACTGTTTTCTAAAACGTCTGAAAAGCACTAATTATTGGAAAGCATTGCTATTATTTTTTTTGGACATTTATTTTATTTTATTTTATTTTATTTTGACTCTATACATTTTGGACTTATATGTGGACATTTTTTCTTGATTTGGGTGTTTAATTTTTACTAGTGGGTGTGAGGGAGCATTGAAAAGATACCATTTATATTGTGTTTGCACTTTCAAGGGTGAGAGTGATACTTTTCATGAGGGAAATTTAGAGTCTGTATATATATATATAATGGTGAGAGCAGCCATCCTTGGTGGGTGCCTTGTAAGACTGGAAAAGAGGCCGATTTATGGCCCTGATAGCGAACACTAGCCGAAGGTTAGTACAGTACAGGGATGCGATCCAAGACAGGAAGAGGGTTCCAAAGCCCCGTCGTTGTAGGATAAAACTGAGGTAAGACCATGAGACCATGTCAAAAGCATTTCTAATGTCTAAGGACAGGTAACAGGTAGGGATGTTGTGAGTATGAGCCAAATGCAAGAGAAGGACCGTGCGGCTAACATTGTCACCAGCTTGTCGCTTAGGTACAAATTCCACCTGATCATTATGGACTAGGGAGCCTATTATTGGGTTAAGGCTAGTAGAGAGAATTTTCGCGAGAAGCTTAATGTCAATGTTGAGAAGAGAGATAGGCCTATAATTGGACCAGGCAGAGTCGTCAGAGTTGGGTTTCAGGAGCATGGTTATGGTTGCTGTCACAGTTTCAGGCTTAAAGGACTGGCCAGCTAGGATGGCATTAAAGACGTTTGCCAGGACAGGGGAAAGAAGGTGGGCAAATTTCTTATAATAAATGGCAGAGAAGCCATTCGGGCCAGGGCGCTTACGCAGCTTCAGGGCCTTGATTGCATTCAGGGTTTCAGCTAATGTGATTGGCTTCTCAAGGGCTTCCTGGTGGAGATTGGACAAAGTCGGAAATGTAAGGTGAGCGAGGAGATTTTTTGTGCGAGACTGGTCGAAGGGTTCCTCCCAAGAATATAGCAAAGCTAAGTGTTTACAAAAAACTTGCAATATTCATGTAGGGTTGCTGGTGTAGCTACCTTGAGATATTTTCAGGCGGATTGGTTTA
Organism: Staurois parvus; assembly: GCF_062004578.1. NCBI lineage: Eukaryota > Metazoa > Chordata > Amphibia > Anura > Ranidae > Staurois > Staurois parvus. The sequence continues at coordinate 728,704 of NW_028319048.1, forward strand.
GTGGCTTAGTCTAGTCTGCGAAGCGAAAGGGCCAAAAATGTGTCTGGTTTGTTCGCTTTGGTGTAATATTTGTGTTGGGATCTATCAAAAAAAGGTCAAGTTCCAGGCAGGACTGTTCTAGAACCTTGCGGTTGTTAGGGGATGGAGTAGCCTGAAATGCTTGATGGGACTGGTTATTGGCCACCTCGAGGCGGAGACGCATCTGACGTATTTCTCTGTTAAGGAAGGATGATTTACTAATGCAGACCCCTCTATGGACTGGTTTGTGTGCCTCCCATAATAGGAGAGGAAAGATATCTGGGGTGGAATTCGTCAACAGGTACTCTTTAAGGGCAATCTCTGGGTCTAAACTATGTGCCGGATGAGACAGTAGATTATCATTAATTACCCAAGAGATGTTGGTTGTAGGCAGGAAAATGTTTTGTGTGGGTAGGAACAGTGAGTATATCAGCATTTCACCAGATTATTTTCTCTCCAAGAGACCACCAAGTAGTGGCGGTGTAGAAGTTGTTGAAAAGAGATTTTAGAAGCAGGGGGGAGGGATGGTTTAGGGTATTTGTCCAGGAAGGGTCACAGGGTACAGTTGGAGTCTCCGCAGATAAGCAAAGTGCCACGCTTATGGCAGTCAATAAGAGTCAGTGAGTGTAAGAGGAACGGAAGTGGGCCCTGGTTGGGGGCGCAGTAAGAAATTATGGTAACCTCAGTATTGAAGAGAAGTCCAGACAGGATGAGGTAACAACCCTCGGGGTCTCCAATCTTGATAAGTAATGTAAAACTGTGACTGTGTGATGGAAGGCGATAAGGACTCCTCTTCATTTGGATTTAGCGGAAGCAGTAAAGACTTGGGGGTAATGGGGGCCAAAAAATTTAGGTGTGGATGCGGGAGTAAAGTATGTCTCTTGTAGGCAGACAACATGCACCTTTTGAGATGCAAGAGAACGAAAGGCCTTGTTACACTTTTGGGGGACGTTTTGAGGGTAAGGATGTTCAGGGGTCTGGTGGTGGAATTATGTGATCCGCAAAAAGAAGGTAAATCCATAGTTGATCACACATGGAACAGTCCCAAGGAGGAAGGAAGAGAGAGAAGAAAGAGAAAAAAAGCAGGGGAGTCACACGGGAGAATGAGGGGATGAAAGAAGTAGGAAGCAGTATCTGGTAGGGAAGGAAGTGGGCAACAGAGGTCAGTAGTCTGGCCCCGAGGACATATGCAGAGTGAATAGTCCAGGGGGTCAGAAATAGTCAGAGCAGTACAAAAACCTGGTACTGCATGGACTAATGGTGGGTGCGCAGTGGCAAACATAGGGGAGAAGACAGCCTGAATATAAACACAAGTTAATAGACACTAGATTGAGCAACAAGCGTCTAAGGCTATCTGGATGTCAAGGGAGTCTGAGGCCTAGTAACACAACTAGTCAACTTAACCACATAGGGAAAAAGAAACGTGGATATTCTCCCTCTTCTCCTTTCCATATTACTATCCTCTGTTCCCAAATCTCATTTCTTTACCCCTCTGCTCCACCCCAAAACTTGTACATCTCCCCCTCATTGCTATCATCTCCCTACTATTGCTCTCATCACCTCCCCAAAATGCCTCTTCCACTCCTCCTTCTCATTTTTCTCTCCTCCGTTCCCAAAATCCATTCACTATATCCCTCTGCCCCTCCCAAACAATTGTATATTGTGTCCTCACTGCTTCCTTCGCCCCTCTACGGCACCCACCACCTCCTCCTATTACTCCACTCTCCCACTGACCCGAACACCTCCACTAGTCGTTTCTCACGCTCCTGCACATCCCGCTCCCATGCCACCTTTATCACCCTTCTCCTCCTCATAACCGCGGGGGACATCTCCCCAAATCCTGGCCCTCCACCACCTCCCTCACCCGCACAACACCCTCCCGCCTCCACGTCCCGCCGCAACCCCCGCAACTTAGTATCTGTCCCCCTGCTCCCTAAAATCTCCCCCCCGTTTTCATGTGCACTCCTGAACGCCCGATCGGTGTGCAACAAGCTTACCGCCATCCACGACCTCTTTGTTTCCCGCTCCCTCAACCACCTAGCGATCACAGAAACCTGGATCCAGCCCACTGACTCTACCTCCCCTGCTGCACTCTCCTACGGAGGTCTCACCTGGACCCACTCACCCAGGCCCAACGGTCGTAAAGGTGGTGGGGTTGGTCTGCTCCTGTCACCGCAGAGCACCTTCCGAGTCCTCCCAAACCCCCCTCCCTATCCTTCTCCTCCTTCGAGGCCCACTGCGTCCGACTATTCTCCCCAACCCCCCTGAAGACTGCTGTGATATACCGGCCTCCTGGATCCATACCCCGCTTCCTGGATGACTTCTCCTCCTGGCTACCCTTCTTCCTCTCCTCTGAGCTACCCACCATCATCCTTGGGGATTTCAACATCCCTGTCAACCTCGACAACCCGGACACATCCCATCTCCTCCACTTAACATCCTCCTTTGCACTTGCACAATGCATACAATCCACCACCCACTCCAACGGTAATATTCTTGATCTTGTCTTCTCCAACCGCTGCGCTCCCCACAACCTCACTAACACCCCCTTCCCTCTCTCTGACCACAACCTGATTACCTTCTCTATCTCCTCGTCCTCCAACGCCTACCCCTCCAAATGTCACACTACTACCAGCCGTAACCTCCGCAACCTTAACCCTGCCCCCCTCCACTCTGCAGCTGATCAACTCCATGACCGCATCCTCCCCCTGTCCTGCCCCGACTTGGCCACGACTGCCTACAACAACGCGCTGTCAACAGCCCTTGACTCACTAGCGCCTTTAACCACACGCAACATCAGACCCCGACCGCTCCAGCCCTGGCAGACTGATCACACCAAAACCCTCAAACGACACAGTCGTGCCCTGGAGCGACTATGGCGCAAAACAAAATCCCAACAAGCCTTCACCCGCTACAAATCTGCCTTCCACACCTACACCTCCTCCCTCCATGCTGCCAAACAGGCCTACTTCCTGACCCTCATCAAGGCCCTCTCCTCAAATCCTCGCCGACTCTTCTCCACCTTCAACTCTCGCCACCCCCACCTCCACCCAGCACCTCACTCACCGCCCTTGAGATTGCCAATCACTTCAAAAACAAGATTGACACAATTCGCAAGGACATTGCCGCAACTCACACGCCCTCTCAACCCGTCCCCTCTCACACAGCTACCCCCTCATCCTCCCTCCCCCTCGACATAACCCACAGGGACTTTGTCGCTGCTCAAACTCCCTCCAACCCCGTTCCCCCTCACTCAGCTACCCCCTCGTCACCCCTCTCCCACGGCCCCACCACTGCTCTGACCTCCACTTCCACCCCATCATACATTCCTCATACTGAAGCTCCCCCAACACTCCACACCTTTGACCTTACTACCATCGAGGAAGTCTCCAAGATCCTCTCTGATGCCCGCCTCACCACCTGCCCCCTCGACCCTATCCCCTCACAACTCCTACGACCTCCCTCCCCCTCCATCCTACACTCCCTCACCCACATCTTCAATCTCTCCCTCTCCTCCGGCACTTTCCCCTCCCCTCTGAAACATGCACACATCACCCCCATACTTAAAAAGCCCTCCCTGGACCCCAATGACCCGAACAACCTCAGACCCATCTCCCTGCTCCCATTTACATCTAAACTCCTCGAGCGCCTCGTCTACACCCGCCTATGCTCTCACCTCAACGACAACCACCTCCTCGATCCCCTACAGTCTGGCTTCCATCCCCTACACTCCACCGAAACCGCCTTACTCAAACTCTCCAACGACCTGCTAACCACCAAAGCTAATGGTCACTACTCAGTGCTCCTACTCCTTGACCTCTCTGCGGCCTTCGACACAGTCGACCACCCCCTCCTCCTCAAAAAACTACACTCCCTCGGCCTCAGAGATTCTGCTCTCTCCTGGCTCTCATCCTACCTGTCACAACGCTCTTTCAGCGTTACCTATAATGCTACCACCTCCCCCTCACTCCCCCTCTCTGTTGGGGTCCCTCAAGGCTCTGTCCTCGGACCCCTTCTTTTCTCCATCTACACCTCCTCCCTTGGCCAACTCATACACTCTCACAGCTTCAACTACCACCTCTATGCCGATGACACACAAATCTATCTCTCAACCCCCCACCTCACCCCCTCGGTCTCTGCCCGAATCACACACCTACTGAGCGACATATCAGATTGGATGTCGCTCCACTTCCTTAAACTGAACCTCTCCAAAACCGAGTTTCTTGTCTTCCCCCCAGCCCGGACACCACCCCCCATTGACTTCTCCATCACATCCAACAACGCCAATATCAAACCCGCCCCGCAGGCCAGAGTACTTGGTGTCATTCTGGACTCCAACCTATCCTTCCAGCCCCAAGTCCAATATTTAACAAATTAGTGCAGACTCCACCTCCGCAACATCGCCAAAGTACGCATGTTCCTAACCCCAGAAACCACTAAACAGCTCATCCACTCCCTCATCATATCATGACTCGACTACTGCAACTCCCTCCTCACTGGCCTGCCTCGCCGCTGGCTATCCCCGCTTCAGTCCATCCTGAATACAGCTGCCAGACTCATTCACCTTTCCAACCGCTCCATCTCCACCACCCCCCTCTGCCAATCCCTCCACTGGCTTCCGATTGCGCAACGGATCAAATTCAAAATCCTAACATTGACGTACAAAGCCGTCCACCATACTGCCCCGAACTACATCACTGACCTAATATCCAAGTACCGCCCAGCACGCACACTCCGCTCCTCACAAGACCTCCTTCTCTCTAGTTCCCTGGTCTCCTCCTCCCAGGACTTCCCCAGGGTGTCACCCATCCTCGAACTCCCTGCCCCAACCCATCAGATTATCACCTACTCTCCTCTCCTTTAGGCGCACCCTGAAAACCCATCTCTTCAGGGAAGCCTACCCCACCCCCTGCTAACTTGACCGACCTCCTCCACTCTTCCTACCACTCCATCCCCCACTGCTATCTCCTCCTGTGCCACCATCCCCTCCCTCCTAGATTGTAAGCTCCAAAGAGCAGGGCCCTCAATCCCCTCATGTTTTGCATTGTATTGGTATTGTTCTGTCACATGTTCTGTCCCCCCTTTGTGATGTACAGCGCTGAGCAAACTATTGGCGCTTTATAAATACTGTATAATAATAATAATAATAATAATTGGTGTCAGTGGGAGGAATAGTGCCCCATCATTGGTGTCAGTGGGAGGAATAGTGCCCCATCATTGGTGTCAGTGGGAGGAATAGTGCCCCATCATTGGTGTCAGTGGGAGGAATAGTGTCCCATCATTGGTATCAGTGGAAGGAATAGTGCCTCATCATTGGTGTCAGTGGGAGGAATAGTGCCCCATCATTGGTGTCAGTGAGAGGAATAGTGCCCCATCATTGGTGTCAGTGGGAGGAATAGTGTCCCATCATTGGTGTCAGTGGGAGGAATAGTGTCCCATCATTGGCGTCAGTGGGAGGAATAGTGCCCAATCATTGGTGTCAGTGGGAGGAATAGTGCCCCATCATTGGTGTCTGGGGGAGGAATAGTGCCCCATCATTGGTGTCAGTGGGAGGAATAGTGCCCCATCATTGGTGTCAGTGGGAGGAATAGTGCCCCATCATTGGTGTCAGTGGGAGGGATAGTGCCCCATCATTGGTGTCTGTGGGAGGAATAGTGCCCCATCATTGGTGTCAGTGGGAGGAATAGTGCCCCATCATTGGTGTCAATGGGAGGAATAGTGCCCCATCATTGGTGTCAGTGGGAGGAATAGTGCCCCATCATTGGTGTCAGTGGGAGGAATAGTGCCCCATCATCGGTATCAGTGGGAGGAATAGTGCCCCATCATTGGTATCAGTGGGAGGAATAGTGCCCCATCATTGGTGTCAGTGGGAGGAATAGTGCCAAATCATTGGTATCAGTGGGAGGAATAGTGTCCCATCATTAGTATCAGTGGGAGGAATAGATCAGTGGGAGGAATAGTGCCCCATCATTGGTGTCAGTGGAAGGAATTGCGTCCCATCGTTATCAGTGGGTGGGGCTCTAATAGGAAGAGGTGGAACCTAAAGAGGAATGGGCGGAGTTTGTAGATAAAAGGGTGGGGCACATTTAGATGCGGGGGGGGCCCCGATTTTAGTCTTGCCTAGGGCAGCACAAAACCAAAATACACCACTGGGGGAACCACACTGACAACTGAAACATTAATGAATGTTTCACTACCAAAATCCCACGTGACTTCATAATAGAACTCATGTGGTGTTTTGGTAACTGAGCGGGATCTTACCACATACTCAGATGCAGGAAGATACCGCTCAGTAAATTGTTTGAAGTTCGCAGTCGAACATTTTGTAGGTTCAGATGTGTGACACGGGGGGTGTTCAGCCCATCACTAGTGCTGCATAGCAAAAAATAACCTGGTCATGATAGGGGGATAAAATCTTGTGGAGCTGAAGTGGTTAAACATGTTCTCCATATTAAGTTAAAAGTTGTTCCCGTGATGTAAACATCTCTGCCTTTGCTGATGTCTTATTATGTGTCTGATATGTCTTATGCCTTACATCTGTTTTAGCTTCTTTTGGAGGAAAAATAGAGAAGATCAGAAAGATCATAATAAGTAAGTTGTCTTTGTTGTTGGTTGTGATAATTTCTTCACAATTTTCTTGTCCCTTATTGTGACTTTATTCTTTTAATTCATTTAGGTACCCGCTCATGCATTTGGGTAAGAATATTTACGATATCTATGTATAGAAGCATGGAATATGATATGATAAAATAGAACCCCTTTATAAATGCAACAGGATATTCTCCACTCAAATCAACAGGAAAAGGTTTTAAGACATTACAATTATTTGTGAGTAGAACACATTCACCAGTAGGGTGAGATGATGAACGTCCTGCTAGAAGTAGAGAAGTATAGGATGAAGCTGATTCCTTCTCACAGTTACATCCCCGGGGTCTTTACATTTTCTGGGTTGTGTGTTTGGTCTGTTCTCCGATCATGGGCATCTAAAGCCCACCACCTCTATTTTGGGTAGAAAACTGAAGACCAGGGATCAGAAGAGATGATATGGTCATGCTGGTGGACCAATGACTTTTCGGTCAGATAACAGGTGAGTGTGAACATACAGCAAGGCCAGCTGGTCTATGATATTACTGTATCATTTTCTTACATGTCTCAGGACAAGATCTCCAAACTCAAAGGCCCCTGGGTCTGTGCCCCTGTTGCAGCCCTTCTAGCAGGGGTCTCCAAACTTTCAAAAGAAAGGGCCAAGAAATTGTCTTTCAGACTTTAAGGGGGCTGGATTGTGGCCATTAGGAGTAGAAAAGGTCCCAATGTAAGTGTGAAACAACAGTGCCCCATCTTTTTAGTCAGTTACTGAATTTTGCCCCATCTTTGGTGTCATTGGACATCATTGGAAGAAACTGTTCTCCATCGTTGATGTCATTGGAAGGAATCATGCTACATTGTTGGTGTCATTGGGTGAAATTGTGCTCCATCATTGATGTCATTGGAAGGAATCGTGCTACAATGTTGATGTCATTAGGAGAAATTGTCCCCCATCATTGATGTCATTGGAAGGAATTGTGTTACTTTGTTGATGTCATTGGGAGGAATTGTGCCCCTTCATTGGTGTCATTGTAAGGAATCATGCTACATTGTTGATGTCATTGGGAGGAATTGTGCCCCTTAATTGGTGTCATTGGTGGGTAATTATGCCCCTTTGTTGGCATCAGCAGATGAAATAATGCCCCAAGGGCCCGATAAAAGCAAACAAAGGGCCACATCCGGCCCCCTTACAGGACCACTGCCTTACAGGAAGGAAATAGTGGGGTGCACTTTCCATACTGGATTACTTATTCATTTTAAATTATTGAGAATGCATGCAGAAATATTTCACAATGGGAATCCCAAAGAGAAATAAGAAACTGGGAAGGTCCCCATTCCACCCACAGTAGATTTAAAATATTGGCTAAGGCAGTGGTGCTCAACTGCCTTAGCCAATAGGGAAGTGCATGCCAAGGATCAGCAACCCCTGGATTGTGATCTGATCTTGCTATCCTAGAGTATCAGAGTGCAGTGAGCCAGCACCGGTGGTGGAGGGATCAGGGGCCACATAAGCCGATGCTGAATACAGGAGTTTGGGTGTGCTTTCAGAAAGTGCACTACACCCTCAAGATGACATAGAAGTCAATGCCAAAGTGCAGCTAACCCACAGGAAAGCCTCAGGTGCACTGAGCTGCATTGGCCTTGCCTGTAAATCACAGTGCATCAGTGTGAAAGCAGCTTTATACAGGGGCGTATTTGCCACTTGTCTAGGGCAGCACTCTTTGCCCGGGGGGGGGGGGGGGTTACGCCACGCCTCGGAAGAAGGGATGTTAGCAGGGGCGGACTGACAACTCATCAACTCATGGGGCCCCCGGGCAATAGGGGATCATGGGGCCCCTGTGTCCTTGCCCAAACTCAAAAAAGCCTATGAAAAAGGTACCAGGGGTATCTCATGGGGCCCCCTACTGACCCCGGGCCCTCGGGTGAGTTTCCAAATGGTCAGTCCGCCCCTGGATGTTAGTGATGTCACTACAGCAGAACAATCCAGTGAGGAGTGGGAGTATCAGGCCTCCCCTGGACACTGCCGTCCTCCAGGATCATCACTCAGTCCTGGCTCCCCACAACCATCCTCTGCAGAGAGCTCCAGGAACTCCGACCCTCAGAGCAGCCTACAGCCTGGCCGGGCACAATGCATGCTGGGAGTTGTAGTCCTTCCCCTGCCTCCAACCTGCTACCTCCACTACAATTCCGGCAGGCTGTGCAGGGGAAGGACTACAACTCCCAGCATGCAGTGCGCCCGGCCGAGCTGTAGGCTGCTCTGAGGGATGGAGCTTTGCGCAGTGGATGGTGGTGGGGAGCCAAGGCTCAGTGATGATCCCGGAGGATGGCAGTGTCCAGGGGAGGCAGGGATCTCTGTCACAGAGATGGAAGAGGGAAGGGAAATATGGCTGGGAGGAGGATACATACGGGCAGTACATGGCTGCCCCCTTGGTCTCTGCCTGGCGAGTGGTCTCCATCCTTCTACTGTGTATACCATGTATACTACTGGGGGGAGGGGGAGCTGACAGAGACTGACCAGAGACTGCCAGGTGACTGACTCATACCACTAACTGACACCTAGGCACCGCTCACATCACTAACTGACACCTTCACGCCACTCATACCACTAACTGACACCTTCTCGCTGCTCATACCAATAACTGACACCTTCTCGCTGCTCATACCACTAACTGACACCTTCTCGCTGCTCATACCACTAACTGACACCTTCTCGCTGCTCATACCACTAACTGACACCTTCACGCCGCTCATACCGCTAACTGACACCTTCTCGCTGCTCATACCACTAACTGACACCTTCTCGCCGCTCATACCACTAACTGACACCTTCACGCCACTCATACCACTAACTGACACCTTCTCGCTGCTCATACCACTAACTGACACCTTCACGCCACTCATACCACTAACTGACACCTTCACGCCACTCATACCACTAACTGACACCTTCTCGCCGCTCATACCACTAACTGACACCTTCACGCCACTCATACCACTAACTGACACCTTCACGCCACTCATACCACTAACTGACACCTTCTCGCTGCTCATACCACTATCTGACACCTTTACACCACTCATACCACTAACTGACAACTAGGCACTGCTTATACCACAAACTGACTCCTAGGCACCACTCATGCCACTAACTGACACCTAGGCACCACTCATGCCACTAACTGACACCTAGGCACCGCTCATAGCACTAACTGACACCTTCACACCGCTCATACCACTAACTGACTCCTAGGCACCGCTCATACCACTAACTGACACCTTCACAGAAAGATGTGGCCGACCACTAAGTTCCGCTCAGCAAATGTTGATGCACTTGAGACAGTGGGGGTGCACTGGGTGGGGGGCGCCGAGTTTTGTGTTTCTTTGGGAAGCACAAAACCTAAATACACCACTGGCTTTATAGAGGCTCAGGACAGTACAGCTCATTTACATTTGCAGTTTGGGGGAAGGGGGGGGGCGCTAAAATCCCATAGTTCATTGTGGCCCGCGACTGGTTACCAAATCACTTAGGTGGCCCTCGCTCTTCAAAAGGTTGAGCACTCCTTTGCTAAAGACATTGCAGGCTTCATAGTTATGGATTTAAGAGAAGTAATAATCAGCACAAATACTGAAACCAAGTCCGGAACAGTCTGATAGTAGATATAGATGGTTAGGGTGACTTGAATTGGGGGGTCCGTTTGGCACTAAGGGCAAGCTCCATATAGTACTGTAGCAGACTGTGTGTTAAGGAGAGAAGGAGAAGCGCCTCCAAGTGCAGCAGACCACTTTCATGTAGTATAAAAGTAGGAACACTCACATTTAGGTAGATTAATACACTACATTAAAGTGGTCTGCTGCACTTGGAGGCGCTTCTCCTTCATAGTTATGGATTTAGTGTGATGTACTAGAATTTCTCTTGTTGCTGTTATCTAATGATTATTGTTTTGTATCTTTCATTATATAGTGGTATCTTCCAGGATATCACACAGTTGGGATCTTTGCAAGGGCATCAGAGAGTGACTATGAATGGCTTATCAACCGACTAAAATCACAGCCCTTCCATAACACAGTTTCCACCGTCCTTCCTCACTACATCTCCAACAATGGATGGCAGCAGTTCAGGGAGGCCGTCTCTCGGTGCACGTTCGGTATTTTGTATCACACCAAGAAAAGAGGACGAATCAACATTGTGGACGTCATCGACTCTTTATATGATGAGGAGCTGAAATATCTGTGTGAAAGCCTAGGTAAGAGGTCATCATATATGTGGCTGATTCATAACACAGACGGCTACATGGGCTGATGTTCCATCATGTATGATTCGGGTAGTAGGGTTCATCACTGCCCATCCCCCACCATGGTCAGTTACTTTATTCACATAATTCTGCTTGCTTAGGAAATATCTAGTGAGCTTTGTTATGTCTTGCTTTGTTCTGCACTGTGTGTCTGTGTGGAGGTGGATATCGTAGGAAGGGAATTGCTTCTTCATGTCAGAGATGCCCCCGATGACCAGTGATCTGATAGCTGGTGTAGGAGGGGTGGAGGAAGCACAGATTGAATTGCAGGGAGATCCTTACAAAGCAGGTCATCAGGTACAGATTCCTCTCCAGCAAAGAGAATCGTGAGCAGTATAGTAGCACCATCACCAAATCTCACTCTGAATTTGGTGAGACTAGCAATCAGACGCAACAGTGCCTTAGATGATCTCACACTGCAGCTACAGAAAGAGAATGCCTAGGCACAGGAATTTCATTGCAACTTCTCTGGAGGACTTCCAAACAAAAAGGTACATTTTCAGGGTACTGCTTAGACACAATAACCATTCCAAGATGGTCCCTATAAACCAGGAAATATAAACATCTTTATGCCTAAGTCCACATTTAAGGGAACCTCTGGTTTGCCCGTTCAAGCAAAGCAACAGGCTCCATTATTTGCCCACCTATCTGCTGCTCATTCCCTCAGCTCCCCATTTCTCTGTTCACCCGTCATGGGAAAGAAACATACCTGAGGCATGTGACCCTCTCCCCTTTACTCCATGATGTAATGCTGGATGTCCGAGCCACCAACTGCCAGTCCTGAGTACTATGTACTATGAGGACATGACTGCTGAGGCTGCTTTCCTGTTGGAGCTTTATATTCCACATCTTCCCCTGGTGATACCATAGGAGGTACACTTCACACATGGAGTCCAGACGGCAATAAAACATAAAAGTTCTCATCCTTCTCCAATAAAAGAAAGTTTGGACTGAAGTTCTGCTTGAAAAAAAAAAAAACATACTTATAATTAGAGATGAGCGAAGAAATGAAAAATTCGATTCGACTGATTCGGCGAATTCGTGGACAATATTCGATTCGAGTCGAATAAATTCGCTGTGAATTTAACTTAAAAAAGGGTGTTTCTAGGCTTCAGAGAGACTTAATATTAGTGCAGAACACTGTACCTTTAATTTAAATGCCCTTGGAGTCTGCTGGGGAAGAGAAATAATACTGTCTGTCAGTATGACATGCAGATGAGTGCCGTCGATCTTAGAATCACTGCACACTTCACTCCTTTGGCCAGTCACGGGGCCAAAACCAGTGTTTGGAGCCACAGTGTGGCGGTGGAGGCAGCAGCAATGGGAGGCCATACAGCAACCTATGACAAAATGGAAACCAGCAGGAGCGTGAGGAGACCTGAAAGTGGCACATGGCAGAGTGGGAGCAATGGGAGGCGGTACAGGGACCCAGGTCACACTGTGGGCCCAGCAGCAGCGTGACCAGGCGGTACGGGGGCCCATGGCCGATATGGGGCTTGGTGGCACCTATGGAAGGCCTGTAATCTGCCAGCAACCTATGACAAAATGGACAACCGCAGGAGTGTGAGGAGATTTCAAAGTGGCACATGGCAGAGTGGAAGCAATGGGAGGCCGTACAGGGACCCAGGTCACACTGTGGGACCAGCATCAGCGTGAACAGGCGGTACGGGGGCCCATGGCCGATTTGACCTCATTCATCCCATAGTCCTGCCGACTCACGATTAGCGTGGCCTCCTCAAAGGGCCTGAGCAAGCGCAGGTGTCACACATGAGCTGACAATGGCTGACATCTAAGTTACACAGGGAGTACCTTTATCCGCTTTTAACATCAGGAAATCTGTGATGGCCTTTAGCTGTTCGTAAAGGCGGTCTAACATATGTAGGGTTGAATTACACCTTGTTGCAACGTCACAGCATGAGGAGTCGGTACGGGGGCCCATGGCAGATTACATGTCTGGCAGCAGCAATGGGAGGCCCGTAATCTGCCAGCACCCTATGTCAAAAAATTTAACACACCAGCAGTGTGAAGAGACCTGAAAGTGGCACATGGCAGCAGAGTGTGGCGATGGAGACAGCAGCAATGGGAGGCCGTACAGGGACCCATGAGAGACTCTGGACTTGGCAGCAGCATGAGGAGGCGGTATATAGGGGCCCATGGCAGATTAGGGGCCTGGCAGCAGCTATGTGAGGCCCGTAATCTGCCTGCACCCTATGTCAAAAAATTTAACACACCAGCAGTGTGAAGAGACCTGAAAGTGGCACATGGCAGCAGAGTGTGGCGATGGAGACAGCAGCAATGGGAGGCCGTACAGGGACCCATGAGAGACTCTGGACTTGGCAGCAGCATGAGGAGGCGGTATATAGGGGCCCATGGCAGATTAGGGGCCTGGCAGCAGCTATGTGAGGCCCGTAATCTGCCTGCACCCTATGTCAAAAAATTTAACACACCAGCAGTGTGAAGAGACCTGAAAGTGGCACATGGCAGCAGAGTGTGGCGATGGAGACAGCAGCAATGGGAGGCCGTACAGGGACCCATGACAGACTCTAGACTTGGCAGCAGCATGAGGAGGCGGTATATAGGGGCCCATGGCAGATTAGGGGCCTGGCAGCAGCTATGTGAGGCCCGTAATCTGCCTGCACCCTATGTCAAAAAATTTAACACACCAGCAGTGTGAAGAGACCTGAAAGTGGCACATGGCAGCAGAGTGTGGCGATGGAGACAGCAGCAATGGGAGGCCGTACAGGGACCCATGAGAGACTCTGGACTTGGCAGCAGCATGAGGAGGCGGTATATAGGGGCCTATGGCAGATTAGGGGCCTGGCAGCAGCTATGTGAGGCCCGTAATCTGCCTGCACCCTATGTCAAAAAATTTAACACACCAGCAGTGTGAAGAGACCTGAAAGTGGCACATGGCAGCAGAGTGTGGCGATGGAGACAGCAGCAATGGGAGGCCGTACAGGGACCCATGACAGACTCTAGACTTGGCAGCAGCATGAGCAGGCGGTATATAGGGGCCCATGGCAGATTAGGGGCCTGGCAGCAGCTATGTGAGGCCCGTAATCTGCCTGCACCCTATGTCAAAAAATTTAACACACCAGCAGTGTGAAGAGACCTGAAAGTGGCACATGGCAGAGTGTGGCGATGGAGACAGCAGCAATGGGAGGCCGTACAGGGACCCATGACAGACTCTAGACTTGGCAGCAGCATGAGGAGGCGGTATATAGGGGCCCATGGCAGATTAGGGGCCTGGCAGCAGCTATGTGAGGCCCGTAATCTGCCTGCACCCTATGTCAAAAAATTTAACACACCAGCAGTGTGAAGAGACCTGAAAGTGGCACATGGCAGCAGAGTGTGGCGATGGAGACAGCAGCAATGGGAGGCCGTACAGGGACCCATGAGAGACTCTAGACTTGGCAGCAGCATGAGGAGGCGGTATATAGGGGCCCATGGCAGATTAGGGGCCTGGCAGCAGCTATGTGAGGCCCGTAATCTGCCTGCACCCTATGTCAAAAAATTTAACACACCAGCAGTGTGAGGAGACCTGAAAGTGGCACATGGCAGCAGAGTGTGGCGATGGAGACAGCAGCAATGGGAGGCCGTACAGGGACCCATGAGAGACTCTGGACTTGGCAGCAGCATGAGGAGGCGGTATATAGGGGCCTATGGCAGATTAGGGGCCTGGCAGCAGCTATGTGAGGCCCGTAATCTGCCTGCACCCTATGTCAAAAAATTTAACACACCAGCAGTGTGAAGAGACCTGAAAGTGGCACATGGCAGCAGAGTGTGGCGATGGAGACAGCAGCAATGGGAGGCCGTACAGGGACCCATGACAGACTCTAGACTTGGCAGCAGCATGAGGAGGCGGTATATAGGGGCCCATGGCAGATTAGGGGCCTGGCAGCAGCTATGTGAGGCCCGTAATCTGCCTGCACCCTATGTCAAAAAATTTAACACACCAGCAGTGTGAAGAGACCTGAAAGTGGCACATGGCAGCAGAGTGTGGCGATGGAGACAGCAGCAATGGGAGGCCGTACAGGGACCCATGAGAGACTCTGGACTTGGCAGCAGCATGAGGAGGCGGTATATAGGGGCCCATGGCAGATTAGGGGCCTGGCGGCAGCTATGTGAGGCCCGTAATCTGCCTGCACCCTATGTCAAAAAATTTAACACACCAGCAGTGTGAAGAGACCTGAAAGTGGCACATGGCAGCAGAGTGTGGCGATGGAGACAGCAGCAATGGGAGGCCGTACAGGGACCCATGACAGACTCTAGACTTGGCAGCAGCATGAGGAGGCGGTATATAGGGGCCCATGGCAGATTAGGGGCCTGGCAGCAGCTATGTGAGGCCCGTAATCTGCCTGCACCCTATGTCAAAAAATTTAACACACCAGCAGTGTGAAGAGACCTGAAAGTGGCACATGGCAGCAGAGTGTGGCGATGGAGACAGCAGCAATGGGAGGCCGTACAGGGACCCATGAGAGACTCTGGACTTGGCAGCAGCATGAGGAGGCGGTATATAGGGGCCTATGGCAGATTAGGGGCCTGGCAGCAGCTATGTGAGGCCCGTAATCTGCCTGCACCCTATGTCAAAAAATTTAACACACCAGCAGTGTGAAGAGACCTGAAAGTGGCACATGGCAGAGTGTGGCGATGGAGACAGCAGCAATGGGAGGCCGTACAGGGACCCATGACAGACTCTAGACTTGGCAGCAGCATGAGGAGGCGTTATATAGGGGCCCATGGCAGATTAGGGGCCTGGCAGCAGCTATGTGAGGCCCGTAATCTGCCTGCACCCTATGTCAAAAAATTTAACACACCAGCAGTGTGAAGAGACCTGAAAGTGGCACATGGCAGCAGAGTGTGGCGATGGAGATAGCAGCAATGGGAGGCCGTACAGGGACCCATGAGAGACTCTGGACTTGGCAGCAGCATGAGGAGGCGGTATATAGGGGCCCATGGCAGATTAGGGGCCTGGCAGCAGCTATGTGAGGCCCGTAATCTGCCTGCACCCTATGTCAAAAAATTTAACACACCAGCAGTGTGAAGAGACCTGAAAGTGGCACATGGCAGCAGAGTGTGGCGATGGAGACAGCAGCAATGGGAGGCCGTACAGGGACCCATGACAGACTCTAGACTTGGCAGCAGCATGAGGAGGCGGTATATAGGGGCCCATGGCAGATTAGGGGCCTGGCAGCAGCTATGTGAGGCCCGTAATCTGCCTGCACCCTATGTCAAAAAATTTAACACACCAGCAGTGTGAAGAGACCTGAAAGTGGCACATGGCAGCAGAGTGTGGCGATGGAGACAGCAGCAATGGGAGGCCGTACAGGGACCCATGAGAGACTCTGGACTTGGCAGCAGCATGAGGAAGCGGTATATAGGGGCCCATGGCAGATTAGGGGCCTGGCAGCAGCTATGTGAGGCCCGTAATCTGCCTGCACCCTATGTCAAAAAATTTAACACACCAGCAGTGTGAAGAGACCTGAAAGTGGCACATGGCAGCAGAGTGTGGCGATGGAGACAGCAGCAATGGGAGGCCGTACAGGGACCCATGACAGACTCTAGACTTGGCAGCAGCATGAGGAGGCGGTATATAGGGGCCCATGGCAGATTAGGGGCCTGGCAGCAGCTATGTGAGGCCCGTAATCTGCCTGCACCCTATGTCAAAAAATTTAACACACCAGCAGTGTGAAGAGACCTGAAAGTGGCACATGGCAGCAGAGTGTGGCGATGGAGATAGCAGCAATGGGAGGCCGTACAGGGACCCATGAGAGACTCTGGACTTGGCAGCAGCATGAGGAGGCGGTATATAGGGGCCCATGGCAGATTAGGGGCCTGGCAGCAGCTATGTGAGGCCCGTAATCTGCCTGCACCCTATGTCAAAAAATTTAACACACCAGCAGTGTGAAGAGACCTGAAAGTGGCACATGGCAGCAGAGTGTGGCGATGGAGACAGCAGCAATGGGAGGCCGTACAGGGACCCATGACAGACTCTAGACTTGGCAGCAGCATGAGGAGGCGGTATATAGGGGCCCATGGCAGATTAGGGGCCTGGCAGCAGCTATGTGAGGCCCGTAATCTGCCTGCACCCTATGTCAAAAAATTTAACACACCAGCAGTGTGAAGAGACCTGAAAGTGGCACATGGCAGCAGAGTGTGGCGATGGAGACAGCAGCAATGGGAGGCCGTACAGGGACCCATGAGAGACTCTGGACTTGGCAGCAGCATGAGGAGGCGGTATATAGGGGCCTATGGCAGATTAGGGGCCTGGCAGCAGCTATGTGAGGCCCGTAATCTGCCTGCACCCTATGTCAAAAAATTTAACACACCAGCAGTGTGAAGAGACCTGAAAGTGGCACATGGCAGAGTGTGGCGATGGAGACAGCAGCAATGGGAGGCCGTACAGGGACCCATGACAGACTCTAGACTTGGCAGCAGCATGAGGAGGCGGTATATAGGGGCCCATGGCAGATTAGGGGCCTGGCAGCAGCTATGTGAGGCCCGTAATCTGCCTGCACCCTATGTCAAAAAATTTAACACACCAGCAGTGTGAAGAGACCTGAAAGTGGCACATGGCAGAGTGTGGCGATGGAGACAGCAGCAATGGGAGGCCGTACAGGGACCCATGACAGACTCTAGACTTGGCAGCAGCATGAGGAGGCGGTATATAGGGGCCCATGGCAGATTAGGGGCCTGGCAGCAGCTATGTGAGGCCCGTAATCTGCCTGCACCCTATGTCAAAAAATTTAACACACCAGCAGTGTGAAGAGACCTGAAAGTGGCACATGGCAGCAGAGTGTGGCGATGGAGACAGCAGCAATGGGAGGCCGTACAGGGACCCATGAGAGACTCTAGACTTGGCAGCAGCATGAGGAGGCGGTATATAGGGGCCCATGGCAGATTAGGGGCCTGGCAGCAGCTATGTGAGGCCCGTAATCTGCCTGCACCCTATGTCAAAAAATTAAACACACCAGCAGTGTGAAGAGACCTGAAAGTGGCACATGGCAGCAGAGTGTGGCGATGGAGACAGCAGCAATGGGAGGCCGTACAGGGACCCATGAGAGACTCTGGACTTGGCAGCAGCATGAGGAGGCGGTATATAGGGGCCCATGGCAGATTAGGGGCCTGGCAGCAGCTATGTGAGGCCCGTAATCTGCCTGCACCCTATGTCAAAAAATTAAACACACCAGCAGTGTGAAGAGACCTGAAAGTGGCACATGGCAGCAGAGTGTGGCGATGGAGACAGCAGCAATGGGAGGCCGTACAGGGACCCATGAGAGACTCTGGACTTGGCAGCAGCATGAGGAGGCGATATATAGGGGCCTATGGCAGATTAGGGGCCTGGCAGCAGCTATGTGAGGCCCGTAATCTGCCTGCACCCTATGTCAAAAAATTTAACACACCAGCAGTGTGAAGAGACCTGAAAGTGGCACATGGCAGAGTGTGGCGATGGAGACAGCAGCAATGGGAGGCCGTACAGGGACCCATGAGAGACTCTGGACTTGGCAGCAGCATGAGGAGGCAGTATATAGGGGCCCATGGCAGATTAGGGGCCTGGCAGCAGCTATGTGAGGCCCGTAATCTGCCTGCACCCTATGTCAAAAAATTTAACACACCAGCAGTGTGAGGAGACCTGAAAGTGGCACATGTTTGAGGCATGATTCATGGCGGATTTAGTCAGTTGTGTCAGGAACTGGTGGTTTGAAATCCAGACTAATCCACGCCTGATTCATTTTCACAAACGTGAGTCTCTCCACACTTTGGGTGGACAGTCGTGTCCTCCGCGGAGTTACAATACCTCCTGCCGCACTAAACACGCGCTCCGATGCCACGCTACTGGCCGGGCATGACAGCCTTTCAAGGGCAAATTCAGCTAGTTGGGGCCAAAAGTCAAGTTTCGTTGCCCAGTAGTCAAGGGGATTGTCTACCTCGGTTGGCAGGGTGCTGTCCAAGTAGGCCCAAGCCTGTTGTTTGAGCTCCTGCTCCAGGTCCACCTGATGCTGCTGCTGCTGCTGCTGCGGCTGGTTAGTAGTTTCCTCACTGCGCTGGTGAAGAAAGCTACTCATCATCGACTGCAGACTGAGGCAGCCACTGCTGGTGGAGCTGCCACTGCTCCTACCACCCCACCCCTCCCCTGCTGCCATGCCAGCGGAACGCGAGCGCACAGGGCCCACAGTGTCTGAGGATGGACGTTGGCGCACAAAGGCAGAGACCAACTGACTACATAGGTGGTTTTTATAGTACGTAATTTTGGCCTCCCTCTCAGCAGGTGTGAAAAAGGCCACCATTTTGGACCGGTAGCGAGGGTCCAACAAGGTGGACAGCCAAAAGTCATCCCTCTGTCTGATGGTTATTATTCGGCTGTCGCTACGCAAGCAACCGAGCATGCTATGGGCCATTTGTGCCAAGGAATGCGAGGGACTCCCTGCCTCCATCTCCACAGCATACTGCCACGGTGCGTCTGGGTCCTCTGTCTCCTCCTCCTCCTCCTCTACCAGATGCTTCTGCTCCTCCACTCCTGTCCGCTGAGTGGAAAAACCACCCATTTCACTCAATAATTCCTGAGCACAAATGTCCTCCTCTACCTCCTCCTCTTCTTCCTGTCCTGCCCCCACAGGGGTCATGTGGCGTTGAGATCTGTGCGCCACGTCTACCGCACCCTGACCAGCCATTGTTAACAGCATTTGTTCCAGGACGTGCAACAGAGGAATGACGTCGTTCATCCCATAGTCCTGCCGACTCACGAATAGCGTGGCCTCCTCAAAGGGCCTGAGCAAGCGGCAGGTGTCACGCATGAGCTGCCAATGGCTGACATCTAAGTTACACAGGGGAGTACCTTTATCCGCTTGTAACATCAGGAAATCGGTGATGGCCTTTCGCTGCTCGTAAAGGCGGTCTAACATGTGTAGGGTTGAATTCCACCTTGTTGCAACGTCGCAGATCAGGCGATGCTGTGGAATTCCGTTCTGCCGCTGCAGCTCAATGAGGGTGTTCTTTGCGGTGTAGGAATGGCTGAAATGCATGCACAGTTTACGTGACATTTTAAGGATGTCTTGCAGTGGGATGGTGGATTTTAGGAACCGCTTGACAACCAGATTGAACACGTGAGCCATGCATGGCGCATGGCACAACCTTCCTTGACGCAGAGCAGACACCATGTTCTTTCCGTTGTCAGTCAACATGGTTCCGATTTTTAGTTTGCGCGGAGACAGCCATCTGTCGATTTCTCTGTTCATTACACTTAGCAGTTCCTCCCCTGTGTGACTACGTTCGCCAAGGCATACCAGGTGCAGCACAGCGTGACACCGTTGCGCCATGCACATGTGATATGCCGGTCGGGTAATGGGACTTGGCACGGGGGTGGCGGCTGAGGACACGGCGGAAAAAGAGGTGGTAGAGGCGGACATGCTTGCTGGACCAAGGACGTGCAAACGTGGAGGCAAAAGCGTCGTGACCTGTCCAAGTTGCTGGTGCGGCTGTGCCGGCACCACGTTCACCCAGTGGGCCGTAAATGACATGTACTGTCCCTGACCGTAGTTACAGCTCCACACGTCGGCGCTGCCGTGCACTTTGGCAGAGACCGACATGCTCAAAGACTGGCCCACCATCTCTTCTACATGTGAATGCAGGGCTGGCACTGCCTTTTGGGCAAAGAAATGACGGCTTGGCACTCTCCACCGCGGCGCGGCACAAGCCATCATTTCTCGGAAAGGTGCTGAGTCCACCAGTTGGAAAGGGAGGGACTGCAGCACCAGCAACTTGGACAGGAGGACGTTCAGCTTTTGCACCGTCGGGTGCGTGCTCGCAAACTGTTGTCTCTTGGATACGGATTCCAAGAAAGACTGTTGACGGAATCCGAGAAGAGGAGTAGCAGGAGAAGGAGCATCTGAACGAGCGGAAGATGCCAATGAGCGACAACTCCCCTCAGCAGAGGTGTTGGAGCCTTGACTGGCTGATAGAGGGCGATTGACGACGTCGGGTGACGGAGCAAGTAACGGAGCGGGTGATGGAGCGGGGGCTGGGGCAGGCAGAACCGCCGTATGTTTATCACGGTTTTCCCAGGCCACCGAATGGTGACGCTGCATATGCTGACGCAACGCTGTAGTCCCAACATGGGCCCCCTGGCCACGCTTGCATTTCTGGCCACATAGTCGACATACGGCTACGTTTACTTCCTCGGGCGGCTTGAGGAAAAATTGCCACACCACCGAGTAGGAAACTTTGCCCCCGCTACTCTTCACTGGCTGACTGCTACTTCCTCCGTGCGCACCGGCACCACTACTGGCCGTGGTGGTAGGCTGCAGTGGAGCTGGTGCTCTACTCCGTGGACGTTTGGCTCCACTGACACTGATGCGACCCTGCTGCTGTCTCCTGGGCAACCCACCGACTGTTTTGCTCGCTGCCAAGCTGCCACCCTCTTCTCCTGATGATGCGGAAGAAATTGCCTGATGACGACGAGGCTGCCAAGTGCGATCAACCTCCTCATCATCAAGTAGGGTCTCCGCCTCACTACTAGCCCCCTCGGCTGCGTCTGGGTCAGGAGACAGACCTGTCTCTAGACCGGCTACCGAGCCACTCTCCTCGCCAGTACTTGTTCGCTTGGCTGCTGAAAAGGCCGATGTCTCCCCCCGTTCCTGACCGCCCTCTGTTAGCTCTTCCTCACTGTACAGTGGGGCTGAGCCCACAGCATGCGATACTTCGCTTGGTGAGGGAACAGCAAAGGACAGGGGCAGGTAGAGGACACGTGATTTCAGTGGGCTTGGTCCCGGGCCATGCCAACTAACGGTTGTGTCTGACGTACCCACCGACCGTTGGCTGTAGGTGTCAGAGGTGACCTGGGAAGAGGAAGACGACCGAGCCAACCAATCAATGACGGCAGGGTTGTCGGTGGAGACACGACCGCTGGATGACACCGGGAGCACTGGCCTCTGGCTGCGAATACTGCTGCCTCGACCCCTTCCTCTGCTGCCACGTCTGCTCGCTCCTAAAACATTGCCTCCTCTGCCACTCCTCTGCATGTTGTCTGACATACTATTTAATTCAACGATTAGGTGTCCCTGAGTAACAATTCTCTGGCACTCAGTAACAATTCTGTCTGTCCCTGAGTATGAATTCTGTGGCCCTGAGTAACAATTCTGTGTCTGTGCGAGTAACAATTCTGTGTCTGTGCGAGTAACAATTCTGTGTCTGTGCAAGTAACAATTTTGTGTCTGTGCGAGTAACAATTCTCTGGCACTCAGTAACAATTCTGTCTGTCCCTGAGTAACAATTCTCTGGCACTCAGTAACAATTCTGTCTGTCCCTGAGTAACAATTCTCTGGCACTCAGTAACAATTCTGTCTGTCCCTGAGTATGAATTCTGTGGCCCTGAGTAACAATTCTGTGTCTGTGCGAGTAACAATTCTGTGTCTGTGCAAGTAACAATTTTGTGTCTGTGCGAGTAACAATTCTCTGGCACTCAGTAACAATTCTGTCTGTCCCTGAGTAACAATTCTCTGGCACTCAGTAACAATTCTGTCTGTCCCTGAGTAACAATTCTCTGGCACTCAGTAACAATTCTGTCTGTCCCTGAGTATGAATTCTGTGGCCCTGAGTAACAATTCTGTGTCTGTGCGAGTAACAATTCTGTGTCTGTGCAAGTAACAATTTTGTGTCTGTGCGAGTAACAATTCTCTGGCACTCAGTAACAATTCTGTCTGTCCCTGAGTAACAATTCTCTGGCACTCAGTAACAATTCTGTCTGTCCCTGAGTAACAATTCTCTGGCACTCAGTAACAATTCTGTCTGTCCCTGAGTAACAATTCTCTGGCACTCAGTAACAATTCTGTCTGTCCCTGAGTAACAATTCTCTGGCACTCAGTAACAATTCTGTCTGTCCCTGAGTATGAATTCTGTGGCCCTGAGTAACAATTCTGTCTGTGCGAGTAACAATTCTGTGTCTGTGCAAGTAACAATTTTGTGTCTGTGCGAGTAACAATTCTCTGGCACTCAGTAACAATTCTGTCTGTCCCTGAGTAACAATTCTCTGGCACTCAGTAACAATTCTGTCTGTCCCTGAGTAACAATTCTCTGGCACTCAGTAACAATTCTGTCTGTCCCTGAGTAACAATTCTCTGGCACTCAGTAACAATTCTGTCTGTCCCTGAGTAACAATTCTCTGGCACTCAGTAACAATTCTGTGTCTGTGCGAGTAACAATTCTGTGTCTGTGCAAGTAACAATTTTGTGTCTGTGCGAGTAACAATTCTCTGGCACTCAGTAACAATTCTGTCTGTCCCTGAGTAACAATTCTCTGGCACTCAGTAACAATTCTGTCTGTCCCTGAGTAACAATTCTCTGGCACTCAGTAACAATTCTGTCTGTCCCTGAGTAACAATTCTCTGGCACTCAGTAACAATTCTGTCTGTCCCTGAGTAACAATTCTCTGGCACTCAGTAACAATTCTGTCTGTCCCTGAGTATGAATTCTGTGGCCCTGAGTAACAATTCTGTGTCTGTGCGAGTAACAATTCTGTGTCTGTGCAAGTAACAATTTTGTGTCTGTGCGAGTAACAATTCTCTGGCACTCAGTAACAATTCTGTCTGTCCCTGAGTAACAATTCTCTGGCACTCAGTAACAATTCTGTCTGTCCCTAAGTAACAATTCTCTGGCACTCAGTAACAATTCTGTCTGTCCCTGAGTATGAATTCTGTGGCCCTGAGTAACAATTCTGTGTCTGTGCGAGTAACAATTCTGTGTCTGTGCAAGTAACAATTTTGTGTCTGTGCGAGTAACAATTCTCTGGCACTCAGTAACAATTCTGTCTGTCCCTGAGTAACAATTCTCTGGCACTCAGTAACAATTCTGTCTGTCCCTGAGTATGAATTCTGTGGCCCTGAGTAACAATTCTGTGTCTGTGCGAGTAACAATTCTGTGTCTGTGCAAGTAACAATTTTGTGTCTGTGCGAGTAACAATTCTCTGGCACTCAGTAACAATTCTGTCTGTCCCTGAGTAACAATTCTCTGGCACTCAGTAACAATTCTGTCTGTCCCTGAGTAACAATTCTCTGGCACTCAGTAACAATTCTGTCTGTCCCTGAGTAACAATTCTCTGGCACTCAGTAACAATTCTGTCTGTCCCTGAGTATGAATTCTGTGGCCCTGAGTAACAATTCTGTGTCTGTGCGAGTAACAATTCTGTGTCTGTGCAAGTAACAATTTTGTGTCTGTGCGAGTAACAATTCTCTGGCACTCAGTAACAATTCTGTCTGTCCCTGAGTAACAATTCTCTGGCACTCAGTAACAATTCTGTCTGTCCCTGAGTAACAATTCTCTGGCACTCAGTAACAATTCTGTCTGTCCCTGAGTATGAATTCTGTGGCCCTGAGTAACAATTCTGTGTCTGTGCGAGTAACAATTCTGTGTCTGTGCAAGTAACAATTTTGTGTCTGTGCGAGTAACAATTCTCTGGCACTCAGTAACAATTCTGTCTGTCCCTGAGTAACAATTCTCTGGCACTCAGTAACAATTCTGTCTGTCCCTGAGTAACAATTCTCTGGCACTCAGTAACAATTCTGTCTGTCCCTGAGTAACAATTCTCTGGCACTCAGTAACAATT
This sequence comes from Staurois parvus, assembly GCF_062004578.1. Classification (NCBI taxonomy): domain Eukaryota; kingdom Metazoa; phylum Chordata; class Amphibia; order Anura; family Ranidae; genus Staurois; species Staurois parvus. The sequence continues at coordinate 753,195 of NW_028319048.1, forward strand.
CTGTCTGTCCCTGAGTATGAATTCTGTGGCCCTGAGTAACAATTCTGTCTGTGCGAGTAACAATTCTGTGTCTGTGCAAGTAACAATTTTGTGTCTGTGCGAGTAACAATTCTCTGGCACTCAGTAACAATTCTGTCTGTCCCTGAGTAACAATTCTCTGGCACTCAGTAACAATTCTGTCTGTCCCTGAGTAACAATTCTCTGGCACTCAGTAACAATTCTGTCTGTCCCTGAGTAACAATTCTCTGGCACTCAGTAACAATTCTGTCTGTCCCTGAGTAACAATTCTGTCTGTCCCTGAGTATGAATTCTGTGGCCCTGAGTAAGAATTCTCTGGCACTCAGTAACAATTCTGTCTGTCCCTGAGTAAAAATTCTGTGGCCCTAATAACGTTTCTGTGGCCCTAAGTAACAATTCTCTGGCACTGAGTGAAAATTCTGTCTGTCCCTGAGTATGAATTCTGTGGCCCTAACTAGCGTTTCTTTGTCCCTAAATAACGATTCTGTGGCCCTCATTAACAAGTCTGTGTCCCTGAGTAATGGTTCTCTGTCCCTAAGTAACTTCTCTCTGTCCCCAATTCTCGTTTCTGTGGCCCTAACTCTGTCCCTGTCCCTAGTACAGAGCGGTCTGCCTCTGTTCAATGACTGCAGGCAAATGAAGATTTCCAAAATGGCCGCTATATATACCTCGACCATTACACAGTGCTGGCTGGCTGGCTGCTGATTGGCTGATGCGATCACATGTCGTTGAGGAATGCATTATGGGGCAGCGCGCCTTGTCTGCGCGCCTTCCCCGACATCCCCGCTCCGTCGCCGCACATGTCAGCCGCCATTTTCGGAAAAATTTCGATTCGCGCGTCCGAATTAGGCTGTTTTTCGGATTCGGCACGAATCGAAATTTTTCCGATATTCGACTCGAATTCCACTTCGGATACTTCGATTCGCTCATCTCTACTTATAATGGAACCGACCCAGACTGCGCTTGAGAACTTCCGTTAGACTACCGCTTCCCCGTCCGAACACCAACAACAGACATCACAGCCGACCATACAAGACTAGACAACACCAGTCTTGCAGTAAACCAGGAGATAGACTAGTTTATTTGAACACAGATACAAGATATATACACTCAGGGGGCAATCCCCCCTCCCTGCATAATGACACAGGGCGGGGCAATCTACATTTAGTAACAAGAGACACAGGTATTCAAACTTCACACCAGCAGACAGTCCCATCAGGAGGGAGGGCTGCTGGAGACACCCCCCACTAAGCTAATACACATAAACACATACATCCCATAACAGTTTGCTTCCAAACCAGACATACACTAGAACAATGGGATGTAACCACATGGCATTAAACAATCAACAACCCCCTCCCCAATATTAGGACAGATCACCCTGTACCCCTAACAGGCACAGAGTGACTTACACATATTAGGGATATGGGGAGCTGAGACAGGGGTCTCCTCACTTCTCCAAAGTGATCTGTGTTCCATGGGCCCCCCACCCAAAGTGACACCCGTCACATATCTCCCCTTTCGGCAGGAGGCTAACACAGGAGGAGACCCCAGACAGGTTGACTCTGAAGTTAGTCTGTACTTCCAGTCTCCCACACAGTACCCCAAGCATATTGTCCCACACAAAACATTACTCACCCAGCCAACCTCTGCCTCTCTCATAGAACATTCCCGCCGCTGGGAAGAAGTACGGACTGGTCCTTCTCCCTGAAGTCCTCTCAGCCGCCGGAGAGAAGACAGGGTGGCTGAGCCGGCTCCATCATGCTGTTGGGGATCTGGGCTAACTGCCCAGCATCCCTGGGGTATCCAGGTGGTGCCTTTAGTCTCATCCACTTTGACTCGATGGACATCCCACAGTGTTCGCAAAGTAAGGCTGACATCCTCCTGTCCCAATGCCAGACCCTTTTCTGGGGTTGTGTCAGTGGAGACCGAAGTCCCATCCACGGACATCAGCTCAAGCTGCCGTTGTGAGGTGCCGATCGCATCCTCTTCCTGTAGCTCCTGCAGTGCTGATTGTTGTGGGCAGAGGTCAACCACGCCATGCCCTGATACCAGCTCTTCTGCTGGAGGTGCAACGGCTGGTTCCTCCTCAGCAGAAAAGTCAATCAAATCCCCAGTCTCTGGAACTGGTGTCTGGGGATAGGGGTTCACCATCTCCTGTCCGTGGAACCCAGAAGATGTCACCAGTGCTGGACAGAGGCTAGAAGAGCTCTGCCCTTTTGTCAGCACTTCAGGTTTGGGGATGGCAATCTGTGGAATTTCCAGTGCTGATTCTTGGGCATGCTGCTGAACATGTTTTAGCAGTTGCCTGTATGCCCTTTCCAGATGCTGTTCTTTCATCAGCAGGTATTCCAGATCTGGTTCAAGCTCTGAGACCCCTGTGAGACTGAACATAGCCTCTTTGTCTTCTTGTAGATCCTCAAGGGTAGGTTTTCCTTCATCGCCAAACACAAAATGATCTGTAAGGCTCTCCCACAGCAACCCAGGCCCACCAAAGTCATATCCCTCAGGAGAGCATTCTGTTGTCACCCCTAAATATTTCTGCTCTGTGTGCCATTGCAGAGCCCGATATCGGTTGTTCAGCTCTATCTCCTGCTGGACCAGCCTGTCCAACTCAGTCACCCATTGCTCCTGGGGTCGCTCTCCCAGGAATGGCATCCGTAACTCCCATTGGTCCCTGGCCCGTTACCCTGTGGTTGGATAGCACTTGCCCTTGTACATACCAGCAAGCTGGAGGGCTCCACCACCCGAATCCACTGCCTGAGCTCCAGGTACTCATCCACAGACACAGTCCTGGGGTATGTTGGAAGAACGATCCGCAGCAACCCCGGGAACTCTGATGCCAGGTCCATATCTCCACTGGGGTGACCGACATCTACAGTACTTTCCTGATCTTGAATCCCGGTGGTGGTTTGGACGTGTTCACAGCCAGAAAGCACAATCCCACCGCTTGCCACCAATGTAACAGAACCGACCCAGACAGCGCTTGAGTATTTCCGTTAAACAGACACCACAGCCGACCATACAAGACTAAACACCAGTCTTGAAGTAAACCAGGAGATAGACCCCCCCCCCCCACTAAGCTAATACACATAATCACATACTCTACATCCCATAATAGTTTTCTCCCAAGCAAGACACACAATGGAACAATGGGATGCAACCACATAACATCAAACAATCAACAACCCCTTACCCCAATATTAGGACAGATCACCCTGTACCCCTAACAGGCACAGGGTGACTTACACATAATAGAGATATGGGGAGATGAGACAGGGGTCTCCCCACCTCTCCAAAGTAAGCTGTGTTCCATGGGCCCCCCACCCAAAGTCATTCCCATCACAATACTGGCTTGTGGGCAATTTATTTTCAAAAAAAGAATATTCCATATTTGTTTTTCTTTAGAAAGTTTACCATAAAAAATGTCCAAATTATAATCCAGTTACTATTACTCCCCCTACAATTACCACCATCACTACTACTGATATTACTCCCCCTACAATTACCACCATCACTACTACTGATATTACTCCCCCTACAATTACCACCATCACTACTACTGATATTACTCCCCCTACACTTACCACCATCACTACTACTGATATTACTCCCCCTACAATTACCACCATCACTACTACTGATATCACTCCCCCTACAATTACCACCATCATTACTACTGATATTACTCCCCCTACAATTACCACCATCGCTACTACTGATATTACTCCCCCTACAATTACCACCATCACTACTACTGATATCACTCCCCCTACAATTACCACCATCACTACTACTGATATTACTCCCCCTACAATTACCACCATCACTACTACTGATATCACTCCCCCTACAATTACTACCATCATTACTACTGATATTACTCCCCCTACAATTACCATCATCACTACTACTGATATTACTCCCCCTACAATTACCACCATCACTACTACTGATATCACTCCCCCTACAATTACCACCATCGCTACTACTGATATCACTCCCCCTACAATTACCACCATCGCTACTACTGATATCACTCCCCCTACAATTACCACCATCGCTACTACTGATATTACTCCCCCTACAATTACCACCATCACTACTACTGATATTACTCCCCCTACAATTACCACCATCGCTACTACTGATATCACTCCCCCTACAATTACCACCATCACTACTACAGATATTACTCCCCCTACAATTACCACCATCGCTACTACTGATATTACTCCCCCTACAATTACTACCATCATTACTACTGATATTACTCCCCCTACAATTACCATCATCACTACTACTGATATTACTCCCCCTACAATTACCACCATCACTACTACTGATATTACTCCCCCTACAATTACCACCATTGCTACTACTGATATTACTCCCCCTACAATTACCACCATCGCTACTACAGATATTACTCCCCCTACAATTACCACCATCGCTACTACTGACATTACTCCCCCTACAATTACCACCATCACTACTACTGATATTACTCCCCCTACAATTACCAGCATCGCTACTACTGATATTACTCCCCCTACAATTACCAGCATCGCTACTACTGATATTACTCCCCCTACAATTACTACCATCGCTACTACTGATATTACTCCCCCTACAATTACCACCATCGCTACTACTGATATTACTCCCCCTACAATTACCACCATCGCTACTACTGATATTACTCCCCCTACAATTACCACCATCGCTACTACTGATATTACTCCCCCTACAATTACCACCATCACTACTACTGATATTACTCCCCCTACAATTACCACCATCGCTACTACTGATATTACTCCCCCTACAATTACCACCATCGCTACTACTGACATTACTCCCCCTACAATTACCACTAGAGATGAGCGAATCGAAGTAGCCGAAGTGGAATTCGAGTCGAATATCGGAAAAATTTTGATTCGCGCCGAATCCGAAAAATAGCCTACTTCGGACGCGCGAATCGAAATTTTTCCGAAAATGGCGGCGGACATGTGCGGCGACGGAGCGGGGATGTCTGGGAAGGCGCGCAGACAAGGCGCGCTGACCCATAATGCATTCCTCAATGACATGTGATCGCATCAGCCAATCAGCAGCCAGCCAGCCAGCACTGTGTAATGGTCGAGCTATAAATAGCGGCCATTTTGGAATTCTTCATTTGCCTGCAGTCATTGAACAGAGGCAGACCGCTCTGTATTAGGGACAGAGTTAGGGCCACAGAAACGATACTTGGGGACAGAGAAACGTTACTTAGGGACAGAGAACCATTACTCAGGGACACAGAATTGTTAATGAGGGCCACAGAATCGTTACTTAGGGACAAAGAAAAGCTAGTTAGGGCCACAGAATTCTTACTCAGGGACAGACAGAATTGTTACTGAGTGCCAGAGAATTGTTACTTAGGGCCACAGAAACGTTATTAGGGCCACAGAATTGTTACTCAGGGACAGACAGAATTGTTACTGAGTGCCAGAGAATTGTTACTTAGGGCCACAGAAACTTTAGTTAGGGCCACAGAATTGTTACTCAGGGACAGACACAAAATTGTTACTGAGGGCCACAGAACTGTTACTTAGGGCCACAGAAACGTTATTAGGGCCACAGAATTGTTACTTAGGGACAGACAGAATTGTTACTGAGTGCCAGAGAATTGTTACTTAGGGCCACAGAAACTTTAGTTAGGGCCACAGAATTGTTACTCAGGGACAGACACAGAATTGTTACTGAGGGCCACAGAACTGTTACTTAGGGCCACAGAATTGTTACTCGCACAGACACAGAATTGTTACTCAGGGACACAGAATTGTTACTGAGGGCCACAGAACTGTTACTTAGGGCCACAGAATTGTTACTCGCACAGACACAGAATTGTTACACAGGGACACAGAATTGTTACTGAGGGCCACAGAACCGTTACTTAGGGCCACAGAATTGTTACTGAGGGCCACAGAACTGTTACTTAGGGCCACAGAATTGTTACTCGCACAGACACAGAATTGTTACTCAGGGACACAGAATTGTTACTGAGGGCCACAGAACGGTTACTTAGGGCCACAGAATTGTTACTCGCAGAGACACAGAATTGTTACTCAGGGACACAGAATTGTTACTGAGGGCCACAGAACTGTTACTTAGGGCCACAGAATTGTTACTCGCACAGACACAGAATTGTTACACAGGGACACAGAATTGTTACTGAGGGCCACAGAACCGTTACTTAGGGCCACAGAATTGTTACTCAGGGACACAGAATTGTTACTGAGGGCCACAGAACTGTTACTTAGGGCCACAGAATTGTTACTCGCACAGACACAGAATTGTTACTCAGGGACACAGAACTGTTACTGAGGGCCACAGAACTGTTACTTAGGGCCACAGAATTGTTACTCGCACAGACACAGAATTGTTACTCAGGGACACAGAATTGTTACTGAGGGCCACAGAACCGTTACTTAGGGCCACATAATTGTTACTCGCACAGACACAGAATTGTTACACAGGGACACAAAATTGTTACTGAGGGCCACAGAACCGTTACTTAGGGCCACAGAATTGTTACTCAGGGACACAGAATTGTTACTGAGGGCCACAGAACTGTTACTTAGGGCCACAGAATTGTTACTCGCACAGACACAGAATTGTTACTCAGGGACACAGAACTGTTACTGAGGGCCACAGAACTGTTACTTAGGGCCACAGAATTGTTACTCGCACAGACACATAATTGTTACTCAGGGACACAGAATTGTTACTGAGGGCCACAGAACCGTTACTTAGGGCCACAGAATTGTTACTCGCACAGACACAGAATTGTTACACAGGGACACAGAATTGTTACTGAGGGCCACAGAACCGTTACTTAGGGCCACAGAATTGTAACTCAGGGACACAGAACTGTTACTGAGGGCCACAGAACTGTTACTTAGGGCCACAGAATTGTTACTCACACAGACACAGAATTGTTACTCAGGGACACAGAATTGTTACTGAGGGCCACATAACTGTTACTTAGGGCCACAGAATTGTTACTCGCACAGACACAGAATTGTTACTCAGGGACACAGAACTGTTACTGAGGGCCACAGAACTGTTACTTAGGGCCACAGAATTGTTACTCGCACAGACACAGAATTGTTACTCAGGGACACAGAATTGTTACTGAGGGCCACAGAACTGTTACTTAGGGCCACAGAATTGTTACTCGCACAGACACAGAATTGTTACTCAGGGACACAGAATTGTTACTGAGGGCCACAGAACTGTTACTTAGGGCCACAGAATTGTTACTCGCACAGACACAGAATTGTTACACAGGGACACAGAATTGTTACTGAGGGCCACAGAACCGTTACTTAGGGCCACAGAATTGTTACTCAGGGACACAGAATTGTTACTGAGGGCCACAGAACTGTTACTTAGGGCCACAGAATTGTTACTCGCACAGACACAGAATTGTTACTCAGGGACACAGAACTGTTACTGAGGGCCACAGAACTGTTACTTAGGGCCACAGAATTGTTACTCGCACAGACACAGAATTGTTACTCAAGGACACAGAATTGTTACTGAGGGCCACAGAACCGTTACTTAGGGCCACATAATTGTTACTCGCACAGACACAGAATTGTTACACAGGGACACAGAATTGTTACTGAGGGCCACAGAACCGTTACTTAGGGCCACAGAATTGTTACTCAGGGACACAGAATTGTTACTGAGGGCCACAGAACTGTTACTTAGGGCCACAGAATTGTTACTCGCACAGACACAGAATTGTTACTCAGGGACACAGAACTGTTACTGAGGGCCACAGAACTGTTACTTAGGGCCACAGAATTGTTATTCGCACAGACACAGAATTGTTACTCAGGGACACAGAATTGTTACTGAGGGCCACAGAACCGTTACTTAGGGCCACATAAACGTTAATCAGGGACAACAGAATTGTTACTGAGGGCCACAGAACCGTTACTTGGGGCAACAGAAACGTTAATCAGGGACACAGAATTGTTACTGAGGGCCACAGAACCGTTACTTAGGGCCACAGAATTGTTACTCAGGGACAGACACAGAATTGTTTCTTGAGGGACACAGAATTGTTACTGAGGGCCACAGAACCGTTACTTAGGGCCACATAAACGTTAATCAGGGACACAGAATTGTTACTGAGGGCCACAGAACCGTTACTTAGGGCCACAGAAACGTTAATCAGGGACACAGAATTGTTACTGAGGGCCACAGAACTGTTACTTAGGGCCACAGAATTGTTACTCGGACAGACACAGAATTGTTACTCAGGGACACAGAATTGTTACTGAGGGCCACAGAACTGTTACTTAGGGCCACAGAATAGTTACTCGCACAGACACAGAATTGTTACTCAGGGACACAGAATTGTTACTGAGGGCCACAGAACTGTTACTTAGGGCCACAGAATTGTTACTCGCACAGACACATAATTGTTACTCAGGGACACAGAATTGTTACTGAGGGCCACAGAACCGTTACTTAGGGCCACATAAACGTTAATCAGGGACACAGAATTGTTACTGAGGGCCACAGAACCGTTACTTGGGGCCACAGAAACGTTAATCAGGGACACAGAATTGTTACTGAGGGCCACAGAACCGTTACTTAGGGCCACAGAATTGTTACTCAGGGACAGACACAGAATTGTTTCTTGAGGGACACAGAATTGTTACTGAGGGCCACAGAACCGTTACTTAGGGCCACATAAACGTTAATCAGGGACACAGAATTGTTACTGAGGGCCACAGAACCGTTACTTAGGGCCACAGAATTGTTACTCAGGGACACAGAATTGTTACTGAGGGCCACAGAACTGTTACTTAGGGCCACAGAATTGTTACTCGGACAGACACAGAATTGTTACTCAGGGACACAGAATTGTTACTCAGGGACACATAATCGTTGAATTAAAGAGTATGTCAGACAACATGCAGAGGAGTGGCAGAGGAGGCAATGTTTTAGGAGCGAGCAGACGTGGCAACAGAGGAAGGGGTCGAGGCAGCACTATTCGCAGCCAGAGGCCAGTGCTCCCGGTGTCATCCAGCGGTCGTGTCTCCACCGACAACCCTGCCGTCATTGATTGGTTGGCTCGGTCGTCTTCCTCTTCCCAGGTCACCTCTGACACCTACAGCCAACGGTCGGTGGGTACGTCAGACACAACCGTTAGTTGGCATGGCCCGGGAGCAAGCCCACTGAAATCACATGTCCTCTACCTGCCCCTGTCCTTTGCTGTTCCCTCACCAAGCGAAGTATCGCATGCTGTGGGCTCAGCCCCACTGTACAGTGAGGAAGAGCTAACAGAGGGCGGTCAGGAACGGGGGGAGACATCGGCCTTTTCAGCAGCAAGGCGAACAAGTACTGGCGAGGAGAGTGGCTCGGTAGCCCGTCTAGAGACAGGTCTGTCTCCTGACCCAGACGCAGCCGAGGGGGCTAGTAGTGAGGCGGAGACCCTACTTGATGATGAGGAGGTTGATCGCACTTGGCTGCCTCGTCGTCATCAGGCAATTTCTTCCGCATCATCAGGAGAAGAGGGTGCCAGCTTGGCAGCGAGCGAAACAGTCGGTGGGTTGCCCAGGAGGCAGCAAGGTCGCATCAGTGTCAGTGGAGCCAAACGTCCACGGAGTAGAGCACCAGCTCCACTGCAGCCTACCACCACGGCCAGTAGTGGTGCCGGTGCGCACGGAGGAAGTAGCAGTCAGCCAGTGAGGAGTAGCGGGGGCAAAGTTTCCTACTCGGTGGTGTGGCAATTTTTCGTCAAGCCGCCCGAGGAAGTAAACGTAGCCGTATGTCGACTATGTGGCCAGAAAGTCAAGCGTGGCCAGGGGGCCCATGTTGGGACTACAGCGTTGCGTCAGCATATGCAGCGTCACCATTCGGTGGCCTGGGAAAACCGTGATAAAGATACGGCGGTTCTGCCTGCCCCAGCCCCCGCTCCATCACCCGCTCCGTTACTTGCTCCGTCACCCGACGTCGTCAATCACCCTCTATCAGCCAGTCAAGGCTCCAACACCTCTGCTGAGGGGAGTTGTCGCTCGTTGGCATCTTCCGCTCGTTCAGATGCTCCTTCTCCTGCTACTCCTCTTCTCGGATTCCGTCAACAGTCTTTCTTGGAATCCGTTTCCAAGAGACAACAGTTTGCGAGCACGCACCCGACGGTGCAAAAGCTGAACGTCCTCCTGTCCAAGTTGCTGGTGCTGCATTCCCTCCCTTTCCAACTGGTGGACTCAGCACCTTTCCGAGAAATGATGGCTTGTGCCGCACCGCGGTGGAGAGTGCCAAGCCGTCATTTCTTCGCCATAAAGGCAGTGCCAGCCCTGCATTCACATGTAGAAGAGATGGTGGGCCAGTCTTTGAGCATGTCGGTCTCTGCCAAAGTGCACGGCAGCGCCGACGTGTGGAGCTGTAACTACGGTCAGGGACAGTACATGTCATTTACGGCCCACTGGGTGAACGTGGTGCCGGCACAGCCGCACCAGCAACTTGGACAGGTCACGACGCTTTTGCCTCCACGTTTGCACGTCCTTGGTCCAGCAAACATGTCCGCCTCTACCACCTCTTTTTCCGCCGTGTCCTCAGCCGCCACCCCCGTGCCAAGTCCCATTACCCGACCGGCATATCACATGTGCAGGGCGCAACGGTGTCACGCTGTGCTGCACCTGGTATGCCTTGGCGAACGTAGTCACACAGGGGAGGAACTTCTGAGTGTAATGAACAGAGAAATCGACAGATGGCTGTCTCCGCGCAAACTGAAAATCGGAACCATGTTGACCGACAACGGAAAGAACATGGTGTCTGCTCTGCGTCAAAGAAGGTTGTGCCATGCGCCATGCATGGCTCACGTGTTCAATCTGGTTGTCAAGCGGTTCCTAAAATCCACCATCCCACTGCAAGACATCCTTAAAATGTCACGTAAACTGTGCATGCATTTCAGCCATTCCTACACCGCAAAGAACACCCTCATTGAGCTGCAGCGGCAGAACGGAATTCCACAGCATCGCCTGATCTGCGACGTTGCAACAAGGTGGAATTCAACCCTACACATGTTAGACCGCCTTTACGAGCAGCGAAAGGCCATCACCGATTTCCTGATGTTACAAGCGGATAAAGGTACTCCCCTGTGTAACTTCGATGTCAGCCATTGGCAGCTCATGCGTGACACCTGCCGCTTGCTCAGGCCCTTTGAGGAGGCCACGCTATTCGTGAGTCGGCAGGACTATGGGATGAACGACGTCATTCCTCTGTTGCACGTCCTGGAACAAATGCTGTTAACAATGGCTGGTCAGGGTGCGGTAGACGTGGCGCACAGATCTCAACGCCACATGACCCCTGTGGGGACAGGACAGGAAGAAGAGGAGGAGGTAGAGGAGGACATTTGTGCTCAGGAATTATTGAGTGAAATGGGTGGTTTTTCCACTCAGCAGACAGGAGTGGAGGAGCAGGAGCATCTGGTAGAGGAGGAGGAGGAGGAGACAGAGGACCCAGACGCACCGTGGCAGTATGCTGTGGAGATGGAGGCAGGGAGTCCCTCGCATTCCTTGGCGCAAATGGCCCATAGCATGCTCGGTTGCTTGCGTAGCGACAGCCGAATAATAACCATCAGACAGAGGGATGACTTTTGGCTGTCCACCTTGTTGGACCCTCGCTATCGTTCCAAAATGGTGGCCTTTTTCACACCTGCTGAGAGGGAGGCCAAAATTACGTACTATAAAAACCACCTATATAGTCAGTTGGTCTCTGCCTTTGTGCGCCAACGTCCATCCTCAGACACTGTGGGCCCTGTGCGCTCGCGTTCCGCTGCCATGGCAGCAGGGGAGGGGTGGGGTGGTAGGAGCAGTGGCAGCTCCACCAGCAGCGGCTGCCTCAGTCTGCAGTCGATGATGAGTAGCTTTCTTCACCAGCGCAGTGAGGAAACTACTAACCAGCCGCAGCAGCAGCAGCAGCATCAGGTGGACCTGGAGCAGGAGCTCAAACAACAGGCTTGGGCCTACTTGGACAGCACGCTGCCAACCGAGGTAGACAATCCCCTTGACTACTGGGCAACGAAACTTGACCTTTGGCCCCAACTAGCTGAATTTGCCCTTGAAAGGCTGTCATGCCCGGCCAGTAGCGTGGCATCGGAGCGCGTGTTTAGTGCGGCAGGAGGTATTGTAACTCCGCGGAGGACACGACTGTCCACCCAAAGTGTGGAGAGACTCACGTTTGTGAAAATGAATCAGGCGTGGATTAGTCTGGATTTCAAACCACCAGTTCCTGACACAACTGACTAAATCCGCCATGAATCATGCCCCTGCCATGTGCCACTTTCAGGTCTCCTCACACACTGCTGGTGTGTTCCATTTTTTGTCATAGGGTGCTGGCAGATTACGGGCCTCCCATTGCTGCTGTCTCCATCGCCACACTCTGCCATGTGCCACATTCAGGTCTCTTCACACTGCTGTTGTGTTGAATTTTTTGACATAGGGTGCTGGCAGATTACGGGCCTCCCATTGCTGCTGCCAGGCCCCTAATCTGCCATGGGCCCCTATATACCACCTCCTCATGCTGCTGCCAAGTCCAGAGTCTCTCATGAGTCCCTGTACGGCCTCCCATTGCTGCTGTTTCCATCGCCACACTCTGCCATGTGCCACATTCAGGTCTCTTCACACTGCTGTTGTGTTGAATTTTTTGACATAGGGTGCTGGCAGATTACGGGCCTCCCATAGCTGCTGCCAGGCCCCTAATCTGCCATGGGCCCCTATATACCACCTCCTCATGCTGCTGCCAAGTCCAGAGTCTCTCATGAGTCCCTGTACGGCCTCCCATTGCTGCTGTTTCCATCGCCACACTCTGCCATGTGCCACATTCAGGTCTCTTCACACTGCTGTTGTGTTGAATTTTTTGACATAGGGTGCTGGCAGATTACGGGCCTCCCATAGCTGCTGCCAGGCCCCTAATCTGCCATGGGCCCCTATATACCGCCTCCTCATGCTGCTGCCAAGTCCAGAGTCTCTCATGGGTCCCTGTACGGCCTCCCATTGCTGCTGTTTCCATCGCCACACTCTGCCATGTGCCACATTCAGGTCTCTTCACACTGCTGTTGTGTTGAATTTTTTGACATAGGGTGCTGGCAGATTACGGGCCTCCCATAGCTGCTGCCAGGCCCCTAATCTGCCATGGGCCCCGATATACCGCCTCCTCATGCTGCTGCCAAGTCCAGAGTCTCTCATGGGCCCCTGTACGGCCTCCCATTGCTGCTGTCTCCATCGCCACACTCTGCCATGTGCCACTTTCAGGTCTCCTCACACACTGCTGTTGTGTTGAATTTTTTGACATAGGGTGCTGGCAGATTACGGGCCTCCCATAGCTGCTGCCAGGCCCCTAATCTGCCATGGGCCCCTATACCGCCTCCTCATGCTGCTGCCAAGTCCAGAGTCTTCATGGGTCCCTGTACGGCCTCCCATTGCTGCTCTCTCCATCGCCACACTCTGCCATGTGCCACATTCAGGTCTCTTCACACTGCTGGTGTGTTGAATTTTTTGACATAGGGTGCTGGCAGATTACGGGCCTCCCATAGCTGCTGCCAGGCCCCTAATCTGCCATGGGCCACTATATACCGCCTCCTCATGCTGCTGCCAAGTCCAGAGTCTCTCATGGGTCCCTGTACGGCCTCCCATTGCTGCTGTCTCCATCGCCACACTCTGCCATGTGCCACTTTCAGGTCTCCTCACACACTGCTGTTGTGTTGAATTTTTTGACATAGGGTGCTGGCAGATTACGGGCCTCCCATAGCTGCTGCCAGGCCCCTAATCTGCCATGGGCCCCTATATACCGCCTCCTCATGCTGCTGCCAAGTCCAGAGTCTCTCATGGGTCCCTGTACGGCCTCCCATTGCTGCTGTTTCCATCGCCACACTCTGCCATGTGCCACATTCAGGTCTCTTCACACTGCTGTTGTGTTGAATTTTTTGACATAGGGTGCTGGCAGATTACGGGCCTCCCATAGGTGCCGCCAGGCCCCAAATCGGCCATGGGCCCCCGTACCGCCTGGTCACGCTGCTGCTGGTCCCACAGTGTGACCTGGGTCCCTGTACGGCCTCCCATTGCTTCCACTCTGCCATGTGTCACTTTGAGGTCTCCTCACACTCCTGTGGTTTTCCATTTTGACATAGGTTGCTGGCAGATTACAGGCCTCCCATAGGTGCCGCTAGGCCCCAAATCGGCCATGGGCCCCCGTACCGCCTGGTCACGCTGCTGCTGAGCCCACAGTGTGACCTGGGTCCCTGTACGGCCTCCCATTGCTTCCACTCTGCCATGTGCCACTTTGAAATCTCCTCACACTCCTGCGGTTGTCCATTTTGTCATAGGTTGCTGGCAGATTACAGGCCTTCCATAGGTGCCGCCAGGCCCCATATCGGCCATGGGCCCCCGTACCGCCTGGTCACGCTGCTGCTGAGCCCACAGTGTGACCTGGGTCCCTGTACGGCCTCCCATTGCTTCCACTCTGCCATGTGCCACTTTGAAATCTCCTCACACTCCTGCGGTTGTCCATTTTGTCATAGGTTGCTGGCAGATTAGCGGCCTTCCATAGGTGCCGCCAGGCCCCATATCGGCCATGGGCCCCGTACCGCCTGGTCACGCTGCTGCTGGTCCCACAGTGTGACCTGGGTCCCTGTACGGCCTCCCATTGCTTCCACTCTGCCATGTGCCACTTTGAAATCTCCTCACACTCCTGCGGTTGTCCATTTTGTCATAGGTTGCTGGCAGATTACAGGCCTTCCATAGGTGCCACCAGGCCCCAAATCGGCCATGGGCCCCCGTACCGCCTGGTCACGCTGCTGCTGGGCCCACAGTGTGACCTGGGTCCCTGTACGGCCTCCCATTGCTGCTGCCAGGAGGCAGCAGGGTCGCAGCAGTGTCAGTGGAGGCAAACGGCCACGGAGTAGAGCAGCAGCTCCACTGCAGCCTACCACCACAGCCAGTAGTGGTAACGGTGTGCACGGAGGAAGTAGCAGTCAGCCAGTGAGGAGTAGCGGGTGCAAAGTTTGCTACTCGGCGGTGTGGCAAGTTTTCGTCAAGCCGCCCGAGGAAGTAAACGTAGCCTAATGTCGACTATGTGGCCAGAAAGTCAAGCGTGGCCAGGGGGCCCATGTTGGGACTACAGCGTTGCGTCAGCATATGCAGCGTCGCCATTCGGTGGCCTGGGAAAAACGTGATAAAGATACGGCGGTTCTGCCTGCCCCAGCCCAGGGTTCCATTTTGTCATAGGGTGCTGGCAGATTACGGGCCTCCCATAGGTGCCGCCAGGCCCCAAATCGGCCATGGGCCCCCGTACCACCTGGTCACGCTGCTGCTGGGCCCACAGTGTGACCTGGGTCCCTGTACGGCCTCCCATTGCTTCCACTCTGCCATGTGTCACTTTGAGGTCTCCTCACACTCCTGTGGTTTTCCATTTTGACATAGGTTGCTGGCAGATTACAGGCCTCCCATAGGTGCCGCTAGGCCCCAAATCGGCCATGGGCCCCCGTACCGCCTGGTCACGCTGCTGCTGGTCCCACAGTGTGACCTGGGTCCCTGTACGGCCTCCCATTGCTTCCACTCTGCCATGTGCCACTTTGAAATCTCCTCACACTCCTGCGGTTGTCCATTTTGTCATAGGTTGCTGGCAGATTACAGGCCTTCCATAGGTGCCGCCAGGCCCCAAATCGACCATGGGCCCCCGTACCGCCTGGTCACGCTGCTGCTGGTCCCACAGTGTGACCTGGGTCCCTGTACGGCCTCCCATTGCTTCCACTCTGCCATGTGTCACTTTGAGGTCTCCTCACACTCCTGTGGTTTTCCATTTTGACATAGGTTGCTGGCAGATTACAGGCCTCCCATAGGTGCCGCTAGGCCCCAAATCGGCCATGGGCCCCCGTACCGCCTGGTCACGCTGCTGCTGAGCCCACAGTGTGACCTGGGTCCCTGTACGGCCTCCCATTGCTTCCACTCTGCCATGTGCCACTTTGAAATCTCCTCACACTCCTGCGGTTGTCCATTTTGTCATAGGTTGCTGGCAGATTACAGGCCTTCCATAGGTGCCGCCAGGCCCCAAATCGGCCATGGGCCCCCGTACCGCCTGGTCACGCTGCTGCTGGTCCCACAGTGTGACCTGGGTCCCTGTACGGCCTCCCATTGCTTCCACTCTGCCATGTGTCACTTTGAGGTCTCCTCACACTCCTGTGGTTTTCCATTTTGACATAGTTTGCTGGCAGATTACAGGCCTCCCATAGGTGCCGCTAGGCCCCAAATCGGCCATGGGCCCCCGTACCG
The DNA here is from genome assembly GCF_062004578.1 of Staurois parvus. NCBI lineage: Eukaryota > Metazoa > Chordata > Amphibia > Anura > Ranidae > Staurois > Staurois parvus. The sequence continues at coordinate 769,547 of NW_028319048.1, forward strand.
CCTGGTCACGCTGCTGCTGTGCCCACAGTGTGACCTGGGTCCCTGTACGGCCTCCCATTGCTTCCACTCTGCCATGTGCCACTTTGAAATCTCCTCACACTCCTGCGGTTGTCCATTTTGTCATAGGTTGCTGGCAGATTAGCGGCCTTCCATAGGTGCCGCCAGGCCCCATATCGGCCATGGGCCCCCGTACCGCCTGGTCACGCTGCTGCTGGTCCCACAGTGTGACCTGGGTCCCTGTACGGCCTCCCATTGCTTCCACTCTGCCATGTGCCACTTTGAAATCTCCTCACACTCCTGCGGTTGTCCATTTTGTCATAGGTTGCTGGCAGATTACAGGCCTTCCATAAGTGCCGCCAGGCCCCAAATCGGCCATGGGCCCCCGTACCGCCTGGTCACGCTGCTGCTGGTCCCACAGTGTGACCTGGGTCCCTGTACGGCCTCCCATTGCTTCCACTCTGCCATGTGCCACTTTGAAATCTCCTCACACTCCTGCGGTTGTCCATTTTGTCATAGGTTGCTGGCAGATTACAGGCCTTCCATAGGTGCCACCAGGCCCCAAATCGGCCATGGGCCCCCGTACCGCCTGGTCACGCTGCTGCTGGGCCCACAGTGTGACCTGGGTCCCTGTATGGCCTCCCATTGCTGCTGCCAGGAGGCAGCAGGGTCGCAGCAGTGTCAGTGGAGGCAAACGGCCACGGAGTAGAGCAGCAGCTCCACTGCAGCCTACCACCACAGCCAGTAGTGGTGCCGGTGTGCACGGAGGAAGTAGCAGTCAGCCAGTGAGGAGTAGCGGGTGCAAAGTTTGCTACTCGGCGGTGTGGCAAGTTTTCGTCAAGCCGCCCGAGGAAGTAAACGTAGCCTAATGTCGACTATGTGGCCAGAAAGTCAAGCGTGGCCAGGGGGCCCATGTTGGGACTACAGCGTTGCGTCAGCATATGCAGCGTCGCCATTCGGTGGCCTGGGAAAAACGTGATAAAGATACGTCGGTTCTGCCTGCCCCAGACCAGGGTTCCATTTTGTCATAGGGTGCTGGCAGATTACGGGCCTCCCATAGGTGCCGCCAGGCCCCAAATCGGCCATGGGCCCCCGTACCGCCTGGTCACGCTGCTGCTGGTCCCACAGTGTGACCTGGGTCCCTGTACGGCCTCCCATTGCTTCCACTCTGCCATGTGTCACTTTGAGGTCTCCTCACACTCCTGTGGTTTTCCATTTTGACATAGGTTGCTGGCAGATTACAGGCCTCCCATAGGTGCCGCTAGGCCCCAAATCGGCCATGGGCCCCCGTACCGCCTGGTCACGCTGCTGCTGAGCCCACAGTGTGACCTGGGTCCCTGTACGGCCTCCCATTGCTTCCACTCTGCCATGTGCCACTTTGAAATCTCCTCACACTCCTGCGGTTGTCCATTTTGTCATAGGTTGCTGGCAGATTACAGGCCTTCCATAGGTGCCGCCAGGCCCCATATCGGCCATGGGCCCCCGTACCGCCTGGTCACGCTGCTGCTGAGCCCACAGTGTGACCTGGGTCCCTGTACGGCCTCCCATTGCTTCCACTCTGCCATGTGCCACTTTGAAATCTCCTCACACTCCTGCGGTTGTCCATTTTGTCATAGGTTGCTGGCAGATTAGCGGCCTTCCATAGGTGCCGCCAGGCCCCATATCGGCCATGGGCCCCCGTACCGCCTGGTCACGCTGCTGCTGGTCCCACAGTGTGACCTGGGTCCCTGTACGGCCTGCCATTGCTTCCACTCTGCCATGTGCCACTTTGAAATCTCCTCACACTCCTGCGGTTGTCCATTTTGTCATAGGTTGCTGGCAGATTACAGGCCTTCCATAGGTGCCACCAGGCCCCAAATCGGCCATGGGCCCCCGTACCGCCTGGTCACGCTGCTGCTGGGCCCACAGTGTGACCTGGGTCCCTGTACGGCCTCCCATTGCTGCTGCCAGGAGGCAGCAGGGTCGCAGCAGTGTCAGTGGAGGCAAACGGCCACGGAGTAGAGCAGCAGCTCCACTGCAGCCTACCACCACAGCCAGTAGTGGTGCCGGTGTGCACGGAGGAAGTAGCAGTCAGCCAGTGAGGAGTAGCGGGTGCAAAGTTTGCTACTCGGCGGTGTGGCAAGTTTTCGTCAAGCCGCCCGAGGAAGTAAACGTAGCCTAATGTCGACTATGTGGCCAGAAAGTCAAGCGTGGCCAGGGGGCCCATGTTGGGACTACAGCGTTGCGTCAGCATATGCAGCGTCGCCATTCGGTGGCCTGGGAAAAACGTGATAAAGATACGGCGGTTCTGCCTGCCCCAGCCCAGGGTTCCATTTTGTCATAGGGTGCTGGCAGATTACGGGCCTCCCATAGGTGCCGCCAGGCCCCAAATCGGCCATGGGCCCCCGTACCGCCTGGTCACGCTGCTGCTGGGCCCACAGTGTGACCTGGGTCCCTGTACGGCCTCCCATTGCTTCCACTCTGCCATGTGTCACTTTGAGGTCTCCTCACACTCCTGTGGTTTTCCATTTTGACATAGGTTGCTGGCAGATTACAGGCCTCCCATAGGTGCCGCTAGGCCCCAAATCGGCCATGGGCCCCCGTACCGCCTGGTCACGCTGCTGCTGAGCCCACAGTGTGACCTGGGTCCCTGTACGGCCTCCCATTGCTTCCACTCTGCCATGTGCCACTTTGAAATCTCCTCACACTCCTGCGGTTGTCCATTTTGTCATAGGTTGCTGGCAGATTACAGGCCTTCCATAGGTGCCGCCAGGCCCCAAATCGGCCATGGGCCCCCGTACCGCCTGGTCACGCTGCTGCTGGTCCCACAGTGTGACCTGGGTCCCTGTACGGCCTCCCATTGCTTCCACTCTGCCATGTGTCACTTTGAGGTCTCCTCACACTCCTGTGGTTTTCCATTTTGACATAGGTTGCTGGCAGATTACAGGCCTCCCATAGGTGCCGCTAGGCCCCAAATCGGCCATGGGCCCCCGTACCGCCTGGTCACGCTGCTGCTGAGCCCACAGTGTGACCTGGGTCCCTGTACGGCCTCCCATTGCTTCCACTCTGCCATGTGCCACTTTGAAATCTCCTCACACTCCTGCGGTTGTCCATTTTGTCATAGGTTGCTGGCAGATTACAGGCCTTCCATAGGTGCCGCCAGGCCCCATATCGGCCATGGGCCCCCGTACCGCCTGGTCACGCTGCTGCTGAGCCCACAGTGTGACCTGGGTCCCTGTACGGCCTCCCATTGCTTCCACTCTGCCATGTGCCACTTTGAAATCTCCTCACACTCCTGCGGTTGTCCATTTTGTCATAGGTTGCTGGCAGATTAGCGGCCTTCCATAGGTGCCGCCAGGCCCCATATCGGCCATGGGCCCCCGTACCGCCTGGTCACGCTGCTGCTGGTCCCACAGTGTGACCTGGGTCCCTGTACGGCCTCCCATTGCTTCCACTCTGCCATGTGCCACTTTGAAATCTCCTCACACTCCTGCGGTTGTCCATTTTGTCATAGGTTGCTGGCAGATTACAGGCCTTCCATAGGTGCCGCCAGGCCCCAAATCGGCCATGGGCCCCCGTACCGCCTGGTCACGCTGCTGCTGGTCCCACAGTGTGACCTGGGTCCCTGTACGGCCTCCCATTGCTTCCACTCTGCCATGTGCCACTTTGAAATCTCCTCACACTCCTGCGGTTGTCCATTTTGTCATAGGTTGCTGGCAGATTACAGGCCTTCCATAGGTGCCACCAGGCCCCAAATCGGCCATGGGCCCCCGTACCACCTGGTCACGCTGCTGCTGGGCCCACAGTGTGACCTGGGTCCCTGTACGGCCTCCCATTGCTGCTGCCAGGAGGCAGCAGGGTCGCAGCAGTGTCAGTGGAGGCAAACGGCCACGGAGTAGAGCAGCAGCTCCACTGCAGCCTACCACCACAGCCAGTAGTGGTGCCGGTGTGCACGGAGGAAGTAGCAGTCAGCCAGTGAGGAGTAGCGGGTGCAAAGTTTGCTACTCGGCGGTGTGGCAAGTTTTCGTCAAGCCGCCCGAGGAAGTAAACGTAGCCTAATGTCGACTATGTGGCCAGAAAGTCAAGCGTGGCCAGGGGGCCCATGTTGGGACTACAGCGTTGCGTCAACATATGCAGCGTCGCCATTCGGTGGCCTGGGAAAAACGTGATAAAGATACGGCGGTTCTGCCTGCCCCAGCCCAGGGTTCCATTTTGTCATAGGGTGCTGGCAGATTACGGGCCTCCCATAGGTGCCGCCAGGCCCCAAATCGGCCATGGGCCCCCGTACCGCCTGGTCACGCTGCTGCTGGGCCCACAGTGTGACCTGGGTCCCTGTACGGCCTCCCATTGCTTCCACTCTGCCATGTGCCACTTTGAGGTCTCCTCACACTCCTGTGCTTTTCCATTTTGACATAGGTTGCTGGCAGATTACATGCCTTCCATAGGTGCCGCCAGGCCCAAAATCGGCCATGGGCCCCCGTACCGCCTGGTCACGCTGCTGCTGGTCACACAGTGTGACCTGGGTCCCTGTACGGCCTCCCATTGCTTCCACTATGCCATGTGCCACTTTGAAATCTCCTCACACTCCTGCGGTTGTCCATTTTGTCATAGGTTGCTGGCAGATTACAGGCCTTCCATAGGTGCCGCCAGGCCCCATATCGGCCATGGGCCCCCGTACCGCCTGGTCACGCTGCTGCTGAGCCCACAGTGTGACCTGGGTCCCTGTACGGCCTCCCATTGCTTCCACTCTGCCATGTGCCACTTTGAAATCTCCTCACACTCCTGCGGTTGTCCATTTTGTCATAGGTTGCTGGCAGATTACAGGCCTTCCATAGGTGCCGCCAGGCCCCAAATCGGCCATGGGCCCCCGTACCGCCTGGTCACGCTGCTGCTGGGCCCACAGTGTGACCTGGGTCCCTGTACGGCCTCCCATTGCTTCCACTCTGCCATGTGCCACTTTGAGGTCTCCTCACACTCCTGTGCTTTTCCATTTTGACATAGGTTGCTGGCAGACTACAGGCCTTCCATAGGTGCCGCCAGGCCCCAAATCGGCCATGGGCCCCCGTACCGCCTGGTCACGCTGCTGCTGATCCCACAGTGTGACCTGGGTCCCTGTACGGCCTCCCATTGCTCCCACTCTGCCATGTGCCACTTTGAGGTCTCCTCACACTCCTGCGGTTTTCCATTTTGTCATAGGTTGCTGGCAGATTAGCGGCCTTCCATAGGTGCCGCCAGGCCCCATATCGGCCATGGGCCCCCGTACCGCCTGGTCACGCTGCTGCTGGTCCCACAGTGTGACCTGGGTCCCTGTACGGCCTCCCATTACTCCCACTCTGCCATGTGCCACTTTGAGGTCTCCTCACACTCCTGCGGTTGTCCATTTTGTCATAGGTTGCTGGCAGATTACAGGCCTTCCATAGGTGCCGCCAGGCCCCAAATCGGCCATGGGCCCCCGTACCGCCTGGTCACGCTGCTGCTGGTCCCACAGTGTGACCTGGGTCCCTGTACGGCCTCCCATTACTCCCACTCTGCCATGTGCCACTTTGAGGTCTCCTCACACTCCTGCGGTTTTCCATTTTGTCATAGGTTGCTGGCAGATTAGCGGCCTTCCATAGGTGCCGCCAGGCCCCATATCGGCCATGGGCCCCCGTACCGCCTGGTCACGCTGCTGCTGGTCCCACAGTGTGACCTGGGTCCCTGTACGGCCTCCCATTGCTTCCACTCTGCCATGTGCCACTTTGAAATCTCCTCACACTCCTGCGGTTGTCCATTTTGTCATAGGTTGCTGGCAGATTACAGGCCTTCCATAGGTGCCGCCAGGCCCCATATCGGCCATGGGCCCCCGTACCGCCTGGTCACGCTGCTGCTGAGCCCACAGTGTGACCTGGGTCCCTGTACGGCCTCCCATTGCTTCCACCCTGCCATGTGCCACTTTGAAATCTCCTCACACTCCTGCGGTTGTCCATTTTGTCATAGGTTGCTGGCAGATTACATGCCTTCCATAGGTGCCGCCAGGCCCCAAATCGGCCATGGGCCCCCGTACCGCCTGGTCACGCTGCTGCTGGGCCCTCAGTGTGACCTGTGTCCCTGTACGGCCTCCCATTGCTTCCACTCTGCCATGTGCCACTTTGAAATCTCCTCACACTCCTGCGGTTGTCCATTTTGTCATAGGTTGCTGGCAGATTACAGGCCTTCCATAGGTGCCGCCAGGCCCCATATCGGCCATGGGCCCCCGTACCGCCTGGTCACGCTGCTGCTGAGCCCACAGTGTGACCTGGGTCCCTGTACGGCCTCCCATTGCTTCCACTCTGCCATGTGCCACTTTGAAATCTCCTCACACTCCTGCGGTTGTCCATTTTGTCATAGGTTGCTGGCAGATTACAGGCCTTCCATAGGTGCCGCCAGGCCCCAAATCGGCCATGGGCCCCCGTACCGCCTGGTCACGCTGCTGCTGGGCCCACAGTGTGACCTGGGTCCCTGTACGGCCTCCCATTGCTTCCACTCTGCCATGTGCCACTTTGAGGTCTCCTCACACTCCTGTGCTTTTCCATTTTGACATAGGTTGCTGGCAGATTACAGGCCTTCCATAGGTGCCGCCAGGCCCCAAATCGGCCATGGGCCCCCGTACCGCCTGGTCACGCTGCTGCTGGGCCCACAGTGTGACCTGGGTCCCTGTACGGCCTCCCATTGCTTCCACTCTGCCATGTGCCACTTTGAGGTCTTCTCACACTCCTGTGCTTTTCCATTTTGACATAGGTTGCTGGCAGATTACAGGCCTTCCATAGGTGCCGCCAGGCCCCAAATCGGCCATGGGCCCCAGTACCGCCTGGTCACGCTGCTGCTGGTCCCACAGTGTGACCTGGGTCCTTGTACGGCCTCCCATTGCTCCCACTCTGCCATGTGCCACTTTGAGGTCTCCTCACACTCCTGCGGTTTTCCATTTTGTCATAGGTTGCTGGAAGATTAGCGGCCTTCCATAGGTGCCACCAGGCCCCATATCGGCCATGGGCCCCCGTACCGCCTGGTCACGCTGCTGCTGGTCCCACAGTGTGACCTGGGTCCCTGTACGGCCTCCCATTGCTTCCACTCTGCCATGTGCCACTTTGAAATCTCCTCACACTCCTGCAGTTGTCCATTTTGTCATAGGTTGCTGGCAGATTACAGGCCTTCCATAGGTGCCGCCAGGCCCCATATCGGCCATGGGCCCCCGTACCGCCTGGTCACGCTGCTGCTGAGCCCACAGTGTGACCTGGGTCCCTGTACGGCCTCCCATTGCTTCCACTCTGCCATGTGCCACTTTGAAATCTCCTCACACTCCTGCGGTTGTCCATTTTGTCATAGGTTGCTGGCAGATTACAGGCCTTCCATAGGTGCCGCCAGGCCCCAAATCGGCCATGGGCCCCCGTACCGCCTGGTCACGCTGCTGCTGGTCCCACAGTGTGACCTGGGTCCCTGTACGGCCTCCCATTGCTCCCACTCTGCCATGTGCCACTTTGAGGTCTCCTCACACTCCTGCGGTTTTCCATTTTGTCATAGGTTGCTGGCAGATTAGCGGCCTTCCATAGGTGCCGCCAGGCCCCATATCGGCCATGGGCCCCCGTACCGCCTGGTCACGCTGCTGCTGGTCACACAGTGTGACCTGGGTCCCTGTACGGCCTCCCATTGCTTCCACTCTGCCATGTGCCACTTTGAAATCTCCTCACACTCCTGCGGTTGTCCATTTTGTCATAGGTTGCTGGCAGATTACAGGCCTTCCATAGGTGCCGCCAGGCCCCATATCGGCCATGGGCCCCCGTACCGCCTGGTCACGCTGCTGCTGGGCCCACAGTGTGACCTGGGTCCCTGTACGGCCTCCCATTGCTTCCACTCTGCCATGTGCCACTTTGAGGTCTTCTCACACTCCTGTGCTTTTCCATTTTGACATAGGTTGCTGGCAGATTACAGGCCTTCCATAGGTGCCGCCAGGCCCCAAATCGGCCATGGGCCCCCGTACCGCCTGGTCACGCTGCTGCTGGTCCCACAGTGTGACCTGGGTCCCTGTACGGCCTCCCATTGCTCCCACTCTGCCATGTGCCACTTTGAGGTCTCCTCACACTCCTGCGGTTTTCCATTTTGTCATAGGTTGCTGGCAGATTAGCGGCCTTCCATAGGTGCCGCCAGGCCCCATATCGGCCATGGGCCCCCGTACCGCCTGGTCACGCTGCTGCTGAGCCCACAGTGTGACCTGGGTCCCTGTACCGCCTCCCATTGCTCCCACTCTGCCATGTGCCACTTTGAGGTCTCCTCACACTCCTGCGGTTTTCCATTTTGTCATAGGTTGCTGGCAGATTAGCGGCCTTCCATAGGTGCCGCCAGGCCCCATATCGGCCATGGGCCCCCGTACCGCCTGGTCACGCTGCTGCTGGTCCCACAGTGTGACCTGGGTCCCTGTACGGCCTCCCATTGCTTCCACTCTGCCATGTGCCACTTTGAAATCTCCTCACACTCCTGCAGTTGTCCATTTTGTCATAGGTTGCTGGCATATTACAGGCCTTCCATAGGTGCTGCCAGGCCCCATATCGGCCATGGGCCCCCGTACCGCCTGGTCACGCTGCTGCTGAGCCCACAGTGTGACCTGGGTCCCTGTACGGCCTCCCATTGCTTCCACTCTGCCATGTGCCACTTTGAAATCTCCTCACACTCCTGCGGTTGTCCATTTTGTCATAGGTTGCTGGCAGATTACAGGCCTTCCATAGGTGCCGCCAGGCCCCAAATCGGCCATGGGCCCCCGTACCGCCTGGTCACGCTGCTGCTGGTCCCACAGTGTGACCTGGGTCCCTGTACGGCCTCCCATTGCTCCCACTCTGCCATGTGCCACTTTGAGGTCTCCTCACACTCCTGCGGTTTTCCATTTTGTCATAGGTTGCTGGCAGATTAGCGGCCTTCCATAGGTGCCGCCAGGCCCCATATCGGCCATGGGCCCCCGTACCGCCTGGTCACGCTGCTGCTGAGCCCACAGTGTGACCTGGGTCCCTGTACCGCCTCCCATTGCTCCCACTCTGCCATGTGCCACTTTGAGGTCTCCTCACACTCCTGCGGTTTTCCATTTTGTCATAGGTTGCTGGCAGATTAGCGGCCTTCCATAGGTGCCGCCAGGCCCCATATCGGCCATGGGCCCCCGTACCGCCTGGTCACGCTGCTGCTGGTCCCACAGTGTGACCTGGGTCCCTGTACGGCCTCCCATTGCTTCCACTCTGCCATGTGCCACTTTGAAATCTCCTCACACTCCATTACACTCCAATACAGTCCGCAGCGAGTTCTGTGGTTTCTCTTTATCCAAGAAGATATTACAAATAACTTGTTATAATAAGTGAGTTAAAACCAGACTACGCCAACAGTATGTGACACCAAAATATCCAATCCAAATGTCATATTCCAGCCCCAGGACAAACAAGACCTAAAGCCAAGTGAAGAGACATATGTTTTTATCAGTTCCAGAAGTTTCTTTCACTTTCATTTGACACACCTGAGCCGTCTATCATTTCTTATGAATATAAATTCCTACCATAGTTTTCATTCCATAAGACGCACCTAGGTTTTAGAAGAGGAAAACAACAAAAAAAATATTCTGAACCAATAGACTGCATAGTACAGGAAATGACCAGAGACTGCGGACACAGTACAGTAGATGACCAGAGACTGCGGACACAGTACAGGAGATGACCAGCGACTGCGGACATAGTACAGGAGATGACCAGAGACTGCGGACATAGTACAGGAGATGACCAGAGACTGCGGACACAGTACAGGAGATGACCGGAGACTGCGGACATAGTACAGGAGATGACCAGAGACTGCGGACACAGTACAGGAGATGACCAGAGACTGCGGACATAGTACAGGAGATGACCGGAGACTGCGGACATAGTACAGGAGATGACCAGAGACTGCGGACATAGTACAGGAGATGACCAGAGACTGCGGACACAGTACAGGAGATGACCAGAGACTGCGGACATAGTACAGGAGATGACCAGAGACTGCGGACATAGTACAGGAGAGGACCAGAGACTGCGGACATAGTACAGGAGATGACCAGAGACTGCGGACACAGTACAGGAGATGACCACAGACTGCGGACACAGTACAGGAAATGACCAGAGACTGCGGACACAGTACAGGAGATGACCAGAGACTGCAGACACAGTACAGGAGATGACCAGAGACTGCGGACATAGTACAGGAGATGACCAGAGACTGCGGACACAGTACAGGAGATGACCACAGACTGCGGACACAGTACAGGAGATGACCAGAGACTGCGGACACAGTACAGGAGATGGTGCCCCATCATTAGTATCAGTGGGAGGAATAGCGCCCCATCATTGGTGTTAGTGGGAGGAATAGCGCCCCATCATTGGTGTCAGTGGGAGGAATAACGCCCCATCATTGGTGTCAGTGGGAGGAATAGCGCCCCATCATTGGTGTCAGTGGGAGGAATAACGCCCCATCATTGGTGTCAGTGGGAGGAATAGCGCCCCATCATTGGTGTCAGTGGGAGGAATCGTGCCCCATCATTGGTGTCAGGGGGAGGAATCGTGCCCCGTCATTGGTGTCAGGGGGAGGAATCGTGCCCCGTCATTGGTGTCAGGGGGAGGAATCGTGCCCCGTCATTGGTGTCAGGGGGAGGAATAGTGCCCCGTCATTGGTGTCAGGGGGAGGAATAGTGCCCCGTCATTGGTGTCAGGGGGAGGAAAAGTGCCCTGTTATTGGTGTCAGTGGGAGGAATAGTGCCCCATCATTGGTGTCAGTGGGAGGAATAGTGCCCCATCATTGGTGTCGGTAGGAGGAATAGTGCCCCATCATTGGTGTCAGTGGGAGGAATAGTGCCCCATCATTGGTATCAGTGGGAGGAATAGTGCCCCATCATTGGTATCAGTGGGAGGAATAGTGCCCCATCTTTGGTGTCAGTGGGAGGAATAGTGCCCCATCATTGGTGTCAGTGGGAGGAATAGTGCCCCATTGGTGTCAGTGGGAGGAATAGTGCCCCATCTTTGGTGTCAGTGGGAGGAATAGTGCCCCATCTTTGGTGTCAGTGGGAGGAATAGTGCCCCATCATTGGTGTCAATATCAGGGCAGCTGGACAGGAGGAGCGCAGAGTGACAGGTGAGGGGCAGATGGACAGGAGGAGCACAGAGGGACAGGTGAGGGGCAGATGGACAGGAGGAGCACAGAGGGACAGGTGGGGGGCAGAGGGACAGGAGGAGCGCAGAGGGACAGGTGAGGGGCAGTGGGGACAGATGGGTGGTAGTGGGACAATGTGGGGGACAGGAGGGGGAAGTGGAACAGGTGTGGGGCAGAGTGACATGTGGGGGCAGTGTGATGGATGGGGGGGCAATGGGATGGGGGAGGGAAGTAGAACAGGTGGGGGGCAGTGTATCAGGGGACAGTGAGACAGGACTGAGGGAGCACCAGTCCTCCAAGCACTTACCTGTCCAGCAGCAGCTCCTCCAGATGGTGTCAGGATCATTCTAGGACGGGTGCCTGTGTCCCTTCTCCCCCTCGATCTCCGGCGGTGATGGCTGCAAAGGAGCGGGCCGGCTCCGCCCCCCTAACCTCATCCTCTTCTGCCTCCTCTTTCTGGCCTTCACCTGGATACCGGCCCACTGACAGCGGACCCCACCCCTCACGTGCTCCGAGCGCACTCCGGGGATCCGCCCACCACTCTGCTCTCCTCTGCAAGCTGATCCCTCAGCCATGGCGGCCCTGCCCCTGTATCTTTCCCACGGAAGTGTCCCTTCTGTGGGAAAAGTGGGGGGGGGGATACGCCCCTGGTCCCTTGCCTCGCGGCAGATACCCCCCTGCCCGGCGGGCCGGATAAATGTCCTCGGCGGGCCGCATGTGGCCCGCGGGCCATAGTTTGAGGACCCCTGTACTAGGGTCATTGGTTTGAATCCCAACAATGGTGCCACCTGCTTGGAGTTTGCATGTTCTCCCTGTGCCTGTGTGGGTTTCCTCCAGGTACTCCAATTTCCTCCCACACTCCAAAGACATGTTGGTAGATTAATTGAATTCTGTCTATATTGTCCCTAGTATGTGTATGTATGAATGTGAGTTAGGGACCTTAGATTGTACACCCCTTGAGGGTTAGGGACTGATGGGAATGTACAATGTATATGTAAAGTGCTGCGTACATTGATGGCTCTATATAAGTATCTGTAGTAATAATAATAAATGTACTTTGTTATTGAATAGGGAAGTCCTCCTATCAGCCTACAAGTCCAACAAAGCTTTTCTTCAACAGAGTCTGTCTAACTGAGCTGCAGAACACTTGTGTCCATGTTAGGAGTAAAGTGTAGAAATAGTGAGCGCTCTCCAATAGCAGCTGATACACTCAGGCAACCACATAAAACCTTCAGTATAACATAAATAGTAATAAAGTGCAGCGCTAAATAAATAGATAAAAGTAAAGTCCCAATAACATTCAGTATATATTGTGAATCGTGCCGGTAAGCGTATCCTTCCTATATGGTGCTCCGTGCAAGGAATAAAATTATGCGCTTACCAGAAGCGCATAGATATTGCGCATTGATAAATCAAGGTAGTGGGGTATGCGTCTGGGACATCTGTCTCCAATTGGGCAGCTCCGCAGTGAGTGGGTGATGTCTGCTCCAGAGGTCTCCTTAGGGATCAGCAGGGTCAGCCACCTGATTACAGGAATTCCCCCTCTCTGGGTATTGAAGAGCTTTCCAGGTTCTGCATAATTAAAAAGTTCCGTACCAGAGTCATAAAAAAGTGCTCATATCGTGATATTGCTAGGAAATTGAATTTATTCATATAGCAAGTTTCACAATAAAAGATAATAAAGTGATAAAAAGGTTCACTGACCAGGAATATAGACGACCACCGGACCTATATAAGGCTCCGGTGGTTAAAAAACACAGCGTGTTGACTCCTTAGGCCTTTCGTGCAACTGCACGTCTTCAGAGGAATGTCAACACTGCTGTGTGTACATTGCCTGTATTTAAATAGGGCTGGGCGCTTCTATTTTCGCGCCGCCGACATTTTCTTGTAGGTTTATTATTGCGCATGCGCGTGCGCATCAGCACCATTTTGCCATGGATCTTAGCATACAGGCTGGGTAAATGTGCCCAGCTGTGGAGAGACTCGATCTACATATTCAGGGACCAGCTATAAGTCAGATAATTAAACACCTCTCAACTGCCAAATACGCACTAAGTATGAATGCAATTATATATTCAAATGATAATTCATAATAACTCCAAGTTAGGCTTTGCAAATAAGATAAATCTCCATTATAAGGGTAATTTAGGTAAATCGATAAATAATGGAATAATGTAAAACCTGTTCATATAAAAAGACCCATGTACAATGACTACTATCTACAGGCTAAGATTCTGAAAAAAAAGATTTATGGAAAAAGGATATAGTGAGGCAATCCTGGATAATACTTTGAATGATGTGGCGAGTCAGGATAGAGATGTAATGCTAATAGATAATGGGAAAAAAACATCATCCCAAGTCTGCCCATTTATCACCACATACTCCATACAACACAGAACTATAAGTGGCATTATCAAGAAAAATTGGGATATTCTTAAAACAGACCCAATACTTACTAACATCCTACCTGAAAAAACAGAAATCATATTCCGGAAGGCGACGACCATAAGACATCGCCTGGCGCCTAATATCGTAGATCCACCTAAAACGGTGTCATTATTCCCTAATTTGAGTGGCTTTTATCCATGCAATAGGTGTATGATCTGTACATGTAACACAGGTAGGAAAAAGAAAATAGAATCCTTCACCTCAAACACTACGGGTAAATCCTACATGATAAAAAACTTTATCTCCTGCAACAGCAAGTACGTGATTTACATGCTCACATGCCCATGCAACAAACAATATGGTGGCAGAACAACAAGGAGACTAAGAGGTTGTCTCCATGAACATGTTTATAACGTTAAACAGGGCTTTAAGGATTCTAGCATGTAGGATAGCTTGAGGAATCCTAGAACTGTGTGCCGTCCATCCCTTGGAGTGCACCAGATTGCATGTAAGATTCATATCTGGCTGTGTGTGGTCAATCCGCTAGAATGGAGTGGAGTCTCCATCTTATGGCAGCCAGAGGTACAGGCTGTGAAAATCGCATCACAGCCAGTCTTACTTGCTCAAAGTATGTTCTTCCTCATTCCCAAGAAGACAGCGCTAGGAAGACTGTGGCTATGAGTCAATGTTCACCTCACATGGAGGTACATCTTTATTAAGCAACTGGTTAAAAATGTATCCCGACTTGCAGAACAATGGTGTCCCAATGCTGTGAGGTGGAATGCCCGCTCACCTGCGTCCCCGGACCAGGAAGAGATACTTCTCCTTATGGCGGTTCCCCCAAAAATCCATACCAGACCCTTATCCGAGCATGCAGCCCAGAAGGTCAGGAAAGGGGGGGCGAGCGAGCACTCCCCTCTCCCGAACCATACCAGGCTACATGCCCTCAACATGGGGAATTGCTTTGGAGCATGGGGGCTCCCCCCCAAAGCACCTTGTCCCCATATTGATGAGGACAAGGGCCTCTTCCCCACAACTGTAGCCTGTGGTTATGGGGGTCTGCAGGCAGGGAGCTTATCGGAATCTAGAAGCCCCCTTTAACAAGGGCCCCCCCCCCATGTGAATGAGTATACAGTAATACAGTACATGGTACCACTACCCATTCACACACAAAAAAAAGTGTAGTGAAAAAGATAGGAGACAGTCCGACAAGTCCCTTATTAAAAATTAAAATTCAAAAAAATGTCCCCTGAAGTAGATCAAACGTCACTCATGATGCCCACTGCCCACCGCTACGCAAATAAAGAAAAAAGAAAGTGCTCCGCTTGTGACGCTGTTTCCCGCCGTCTGACAGCTGCGCCCTGATGACAGTTCTTAAATACTGTCAGGACGTCACAAGGGGGCGTGGTTCACCCCACCCCCTTGTGATGCTATCCTATACTGTGATTGGCCAAAGCATTGCACCTGACCTGTGGTCACAATGCACTGTCAGGGCGCAGTGCATTGTGGGGTGTGGTGGGCAAACAGCTGAACAGACGAATGGCCCATGTTCAACTTGAACGTGTAGCCCATCCCTAGTGTTGGGAAAACAGATGTCATTCCCACTAATGTATTGCAGGGCACTGACCTGAGGTGGTTGCTAGCCTATTATGAGCCAAATTCAGCCACCCTGAAACCTGGATCTCCACCTGAGGCCCTGGACTCATGTAATACACTGTCTGAGGACTTAGTGCACATTGGGAAGTTTGGGAAGGGGTTGGGTTGGACTGACCATTCGGGCATTGCCCGGGGTCAGTAGGGGGCCCGTGAGAGGATCACTGTCCAGTGACAGTGTGGGAAGCGGAGGAGGAGGCAGGCTCAGATCCCGACCCAGGAGTAGCTCACCTGTCACTTCATGTGGTTGCAGTGAGTTGGGTGATGGGTCTGGACATTGCGTTGGTGATGGAGCCGGTGGGCATTGGGAAGGTGAGAGGCATATCATCCATGGTGCGGGGTGACATGTATCAGGAACAAAGTCCGAGGTGATCAATGCAGGGGAGGGACAGTGGCAGCACCGATCTCCCTGCATGGATTTCAATAAAGCAGCTGAAAGCCGCGGTACTGTCACTGTCTCTCCCCTGCACTGATCATCCCTGACTGTGCATTGGATTTCCGTCTGGGCCCCCCTTCTGTGATCCTCAGCCCCCCCCCCCCCCCCCCCCCGCAGGTCTCTGATCCCTCCTCTTCTCTGACAGTGTCCATCCTCAAGGGCAGAGCAGAGGAGAGAGGATCTGCTATGCCTCTCCTGTCCAGCTCAGCCAACACCTCTGTGATGCTTCTGAATGTCTCTCCCCCCCTCCCCTCTGTCTGTCTCTCTCTCCCCCCCTCTCTCTCCTTCCTCCCCCCCTCTCTTTCCACCTCCCTCCCTCTCTCTCTTCCCTTCCCTCTCTCTCCCCCTTTCCCTCCCCCCTTCTCTCTCTCCCCCCTACCCCTTTCCTTGTCCTTCCCCCCTCTCTCCCCCTTTCCCTCTCTCTCTCTCATCCATTCCTTCCTTCCTCCATCCATTCCCTCCCTTTTCTTCCTTCCTCCATCCCCTCCCTTAATTCTTTCATCCCTACCCTCCTTTCATCCTTTCCTCCTATCCCTCCTTTCATTTCCTTCATTCCTTCCTTCCTCCTTCCCTTCCTTAATTCTCTCCTTCTTCCTTCCCACCCCCTCCTTCATTCCTCCCTTCCTTCATCCATTCATTCCCTCCCTTTTCTTTCTTTCTTCCTCCCTCCCTTCTTTCCTTCCTTCCTTCATTCTCTACCTCCCTTTTCTTCCTTTCTTCCTCCCTTCCTTCCCTCCCCTTCCTTCATTCCTTCCTACATCCATTCCCTCCCTCCCTTTTCTTCCTTCCTCCATCCCCTCCCTTCATTTTTTCCTTCCTTCCCTCCCTCTCTCCCTTCCTTCCTTCCTTTCACTCTCCCTCCCCTCCTTCCTTTCCTCCCCTTCCTTCATTCCTTCCTCCATCCATTTTATTTTTTCCTTCCTTCCTCCATTCCCTCCCTCCCTTTTCTTCCTTACCTTAATTTTTTCCTCTATCACCTCCCTTCATTTTTTTCTTCCCTCACTCCCTTCTCATCCTTCAATCATTCCTTCTTTATTTCCCCCTTCCCTCCCCTTCCTTCAATCCTTCCTTCCTTTCTCCCTTCCTCCCTTCTTTCCTTCCTTCCTCATCCCCTCCCTTCATTCTTTCCTTCCTTCCTTTCTTCCTCCATCCCTTCCCTGCATTCTTTCCTCCCTCCCCTCCTTTCTTTTCCTTCCTTCCTCACTCCTCTCCTTTAATTTCCTTCCTTCCTCCCCTCCTTTCATTTCCTTCCTTCCTTCCTTCCTTCCTTCCTTCCTTCCTTCCTTCCTTCCTTCCTTCCTTCCTTTTCCTTACCTCCCTTCCCTCCTTCCCTCCCTTCCTTCCTTCCCTCCTTTACCTTCATTACTTTGTCCATCCATTTTCTTTCCTTCCTTCATTCCTTCGTTCCTCCATCCATTCCCTCCCTCTGTTTTCTTCCTTTCCTTCCTTCCTCCTTCCCCTCCCTTCATTCTTTCCTCCCTTCCCTCCCTCCTTCCCTCTCCTTTCTTCCTTCCTCCAGCCATTCCCTCCCTCCTTTTTCCTTCCTTCCTTCTTCCCTCCCTTCCTCCCTTTCTTTCTTCCTCCCTCCTTTCCTTTCCTCCCCTTCCTTTCTTTCTTCCTCCCTACATCTATTCCCTCCCTTTTTCGTCCTTCCTTCCCCTTTCTTCCTCCATCCATTCCCTCCCTCCCTAACTTCCTCCCTTCCCTCCTCTTCCTTCATTCCTTCCTCCATCCATTTTCTTTCCTTCCTTCCTCCATCCATTCCCTCCCTCCCTTTTCTTCTTTCTCTTCCTTCCTCCATCCCCTCCCTTCATTCTTTCCTCCCACCCCTCCTTCCTTCCTTCCTTCCCTCTTCTTTCTTCAGCCATTCCCTCTCCCTTTTTATTCCTTCCTTCCTCCCTCCCTTCTTTCCTTTCCCTTCCTTCCTTCCCTCCCTCCTCTTCCTTCCTTTTCCTTCATTCCTTCCTCCATCTATTTTATTTCTTTCCTTCATTCCCACCTTCCTCCATCCATTCACACCCTGCATTTTCTTCCTTCCCTTCCTTCCTCTATCCCCTCCCTTCATTCTTTCCACCCACCCATCCTACCTTCCCTCCCCTTCCTTCCACCATCCATTCCCTACCTCCCTCCCTTTTCTTTCTTCCTTCCTTCCATCCATTCCCTTCCTTCTGATATAAGGGGGTATAGGTTCTGTTTATTCATCCCAATCTAGTGACAGCCCAACATATACTAGTGCTCCCTGTTCACTCCCTACTGACACTGTCCATTGCCCCCACAAAATCATTGTGAAAAAAATAATACAGAAATAAAGTGTAAACATAATTAAAAATTAGAAATTCTGACACCCACACCATTCCTCTACTGACACCATCCACTGGCCACCCAAAAGCATTTTGAAAAAAGAAAAGAAAAAAATAATAAAACATTAATTTGTAAAAACAAATCATAAAATTGTAAAAAAAAAAAAATAATACTAATAAAAATGAAGAACTACTGACACCACCTACTGAGACCATCCTACACATACTACACACCGCCATACACTCCGCACTCCTCTCCTGTACATACTACCCACCGCCATACACTCCGCACTCCTCTCCTGTACATATACACACCGCCATACACTCCGCACTCCTCTCCCTGTACATATACACACCGTCATACACTCCACACTCCTCTCCCTGTACATATACACACCACCATACACTCTGCACTCCTCTCCTGTACATATACACACCACCATACACTCCGCACTCCTCTCCTGTACATATACACACCGCCATACACTCCGCACTCCTCTCCTGTACATACTACCCACCGCCATACACTCTGCACTCCTCTCCTGTACATATACACACCGCCATACACTCCGCACTCCTCTCCCTGTACATATACACACCACCATACACTCCGCACTCCTCTCCTGTACATATACACACCGCCATACACTCCGCACTCCTCTCCTGTACATATACACACCGCCATACACTCTGCACTCCTCTCCCTATACATATACACACCACCATACACTCCGCACTCCTCTCCCTGTACATATACCCACCGCCATACACTCTGCACTCCTCTCCTGTACATATACCCACCGTCATACACTCTGCACTCCTCTCCTGTACATATACCCACCGTCATACACTCTGCACTCCTCTCCCTGTACATATACACACCGCCATACACTCCGCACTCCTCTCCTGTACATATACATATTGTCATACACTCCGCACTCCTCTCCTGTACATATACACACCACCATACACTCCGCACTCCTCTCCTGTACATATACACACCACCATACACTCCGCACTCCTCTCCTGTACATATACACACCGCCATACACTCCGCACTCCTCTCCCTGTACATATACACACCGCCATACACTCTGCACTCCTCTCCCTGTACATATACACACCGCCATACACTCCGCACTCCTCTCCTGTACATATACATATTGTCATACACTCCGCACTCCTCTCCTGTACATATACACACCACCATACACTCCGCACTCCTCTCCTGTACATATACACACCACCATACACTCCGCACTCCTCTCCTGTACATATACACACCGCCATACACTCCGCACTCCTCTCCCTGTACATATACACACCGCCATACACTCTGCACTCCTCTCCCTGTACATATACACACCGTCATACACTCCGCACTCCTCTCCTGTACATATACACACCGTCATACACTCCGCACTCCTCTCCTGTACATATACACACTGTCATACACTCCGCACTCCTCTCCTGTACATATACACACCGCCATACACTCCACACTCCTCTCCTGTACATATACACACCGTCATACACTCCGCACTCCTCTCCCTGTACATATACACACCGTCATACACTCTGCACTCCTCTCCCTGTACATATACACACCACCATACACTCCGCACTCCTCTCCTGTACATATACACACCGCCATACACTCTGTACTCCTCTCTCTGTACATATACACACCGCCATACACTCCGCACTCCTCTCCTGTACATATACATACTGTCATACACTCCGCACTCCTCTCCCTGTACATATACACACCACCATACACTCCGCACTCCTCTCCTGTACATATACACATCGCCATACACTCCGCACTCCTCTCCCTGTACATATACACACCGCCATACACTCCGCACTCCTCTCCCTGTACATATACACACCGTCATACACTCTGCACTCCTCTCCCTGTACATATACACACCACCATACACTCCGCACTCCTCTCCTGTACATATACATACTGTCATACACTCCGCACTCCTCTCCTGTACATATACACACCGCCATACACTCCGCACTCCTCTCCTGTACATATACACACCGCCATACACTCCGCACTCCTCTCCTGTACATATACACACCGCCATACACTCCGCACTCCTCTCCTGTACATATACACACTGTCATACACTCTGCACTCCTCTCCCTGTACATATACACACCGCCATACACTCCGCACTCCTCTCCCTGTACATATACACACCGCCATACACTCCGCACTCCTCTCCCTGTACATATACACACCACCATACACTCCGCACTCCTCTCCTGTACATATACACACCGCCATACACTCCGCACTCCTCTCCCTGTACATATACACACCACCATACACTCTGCACTCCTCTCCTGTACATATACACACCGCCATACACTCCGCACTCCTCTCCCTGTACATATACACACCGCCATACACTCCGCACTCCTCTCCCTGTACATATACACACCACCATACACTCCGCACTCCTCTCCCTGTACATATACACACCGCCATACACTCCGCACTCCTCTCCCTGTACATATACACACCGCCATACACTCCGCACTCCACTCCCTGTACATATACACACCACCATACACTCTGCACTCCTCTCCTGTACATATACCCACCACCATACACTCTGCACTCCTCTCCTGTACATATACCCACCACCATACACTCTGCACTCCTCTCCTGTACATATACCCACCACCATACACTCTGCACTCCTCTCCTGTACATATACACACCACCATACACTCCGCACTCCTCTCCCTGTACATATACACACCACCATACACTCTGCACTCCTCTCCTGTACATATACACACCGCCATACACTCCGCACTCCTCTCCCTGTACATATACACACTGTCATACACTCCACACTCCTCTCCTGTAGATATACACACTGTCATACACTCTGCACTCCTCTCCCTGTACATATACACACCGCCATACACTCCGCACTCCTCTCCCTGTACATATACACACCGCCATACACTCCGCACTCCTCTCCCTGTACATATACACACCGCCATACACTCCGCACTCCTCTCCCTGTACATATACACACCGTCATACACTCCGCACTCCTCTCCTGTACATATACATACTGTCAAACACTCCGCACTCCTCTCCCTGTACATATACACACTGTCAAACACTCCGCACTCCTCTCCTGTACATATACACACTGTCATACACTCCACACTCCTCTCCCTGTACATATACACACCGCCATACACTCCTCACTCCTCTCCTGTACATATACACACCACCATACACTCCGCACTCCTCTCCTGTACATATACACACTGTCATACACTCCGCACTCCTCTCCTGTACATATACACACCGCCATACACTCCGCACTCCTCTCCTGTACATATACACACCACCATACACTCTGCACTCCTCTCCTGTACATATACACACCACCATACACTCCGCACTCCTCTCCTGTACATATACACACCGCCATACACTCCGCACTCCTCTCCTGTACATATACACACTGTCATACACTCCACACTCCTCTCCCTGTACATATACACACCGCCATACACTCTGCACTCCTCTCCCTGTACATATACACACCGCCATACACTCCGCACTCCTCTCCCTGTACATATACACACCGCCATACACTCCGCACTCCTCTCCCTGTACATATACACACCACCATACACTCCGCACTCCTCTCCTGTACATATACACACCGCCATACACTCCGCACTCCTCTCCCTGTACATATACACACCACCATACACTCTGCACTCCTCTCCTGTACATATACACACCGCCATACACTCCGCACTCCTCTCCCTGTACATATACACACCGCCATACACTCCGCACTCCTCTCCCTGTACATATACACACCACCATACAGTCCGCACTCCTCTCCCTGTACATATACACACCGCCATACACTCCGCACTCCTCTCCCTGTACATATACACACCGCCATACACTCCGCACTCCTCTCCCTGTACATATACACACCACCATACACTCCGCACTCCTCTCCCTGTACATATACACACCACCATACACTCTGCACTCCTCTCCTGTACATATACCCACCACCATACACTCTGCACTCCTCTCCTGTACATATACCCACCACCATACACTCTGCACTCCTCTCCTGTACATATACACACCACCATACACTCCGCACTCCTCTCCCTGTACATATACACACCACCATACACTCTGCACTCCTCTCCTGTACATATACACACCGCCATACACTCCGCACTCCTCTCCCTGTACATATACACACTGTCATACACTCCACACTCCTCTCCTGCAGATATACACACTGTCATACACTCTGCACTCCTCTCCCTGTACATATACACACCGCCATACACTCCGCACTCCTCTCCCTGTACATATACACACCGCCATACACTCCGCACTCCTCTCCCTGTACATATACACACCGTCATACACTCCGCACTCCTCTCCTGTACATATACATACTGTCAAACACTCCGCACTCCTCTCCTGTACATATACACACTGTCAAACACTCCGCACTCCTCTCCCTGTACATATACACACTGTCATACACTCCGCACTCCTCTCCTGTACATATACATACTGTCATACACTCCACACTCCTCTCCCTGTACATATACACACCGTCATACACTCTGCACTCCTCTCCTGTACATATACACACTGTCATACACTCCACACTCCTCTCCCTGTACATATACACACCGTCATACACTCTGCACTCCTCTCCCTGTACATATACACACCGTCATACACTCCGCACTCCTCTCCCTGTACATATACACACCGCCATACACTCCACACTCCTCTCCTGTACATATACACACCGTCATACACTCCGCACTCCTCTCCCTGTACATATACACACTGTCATACACTCCGCACTCCTCTCCCTGTACATATACACACCGCCATATACTCCGCACTCCTCTCCCTGTACATATACACACTGTCATACACTCCGCACTCCTCTCCTGTACATATACACACTGTCATACACTCCACACTCCTCTCCCTGTACATATACACACCGTCATACACTCCACACTCCTCTCCCTGTACATATACACACCGTCATACACTCCGCACTCCTCTCCCTGTACATATACACACTGTCATACACTCCACACTCCTCTCCCTGTACATATACACACCGTCATACACTCCGCACACCTCTCCTGTACATATACACACTGTCATACACTCCACACTCCTCTCCCTGTACATATACACACCACCATACACTCCGCACTCCTCTCCCTGTACATATACACACCACCATACACTCTGCATTCCTCTCCTGTACATATACACACCGCCATACACTCCGCGCTCCTCTCCCTGTACATATACACACTGTCATACACTCCGCACTCCTCTCCCTGTACATATACACACCGCCATACACTCCGCGCTCCTCTCCCTGTACATATACACACCGTCATACACTCCGCACTCCTCTCCCTGTACATATACACACCGTCATACACTCCGCACTCCTCTCCCTGTACATATACACACCACCATACACTCCGCACTCCTCTCCCTGTACATATACACACCGCCATACACTCCGCACTCCTCTCCTGTACATATACACACCACCATACACTCTGCATTCCTCTCCTGTACATATACACACCACCATACACTCCGCACTCCTCTCCCTGTACATAGACACACCGCCATACACTCCGCACTCCTCTCCTGTACATATACACACTGTAATACACTCTGCACTCCTCTCCCTGTACATATACACACTGTAATACACTCTGCACTCCTCTCCCTGTACATATACATACTGTCATACACTCCGCACTCCTCTCCTGTACATATACACACTGTCATACACTCCACACTCCTCTCCCTGTACATATACACACCGTCATACACTCTGCACTCCTCTCCTGTACATATACACACCGCCATACACTCTGCACTCCTCTCCTGTACATATACACACCGTCATACACTCCGCACTTCTCTCCTGTACATATACACACCGTCATACACTCCGCACTCCTCTCCCTGTACATATACACACCGTCATACACTCCGCACTCCTCTCCTGTACATATACACACTGTCAAACACTCCGCACTCCTCTCCCTGTACATATACACACTGTCATACACTCCGCACTCCTCTCCTGTACATATACATACTGTCATACACTCCACACTCCTCTCCCTGTACATATACACACCGTCATACACTCTGCACTCCTCTCCTGTACATATACACACTGTCATACACTCCACACTCCTCTCCCTGTACATATACACACCGTCATACACTCTGCACTCCTCTCCCTGTACATATACACACCGTCATACACTCCGCACTCCTCTCCCTGTACATATACACACCGCCATACACTCCACACTCCTCTCCTGTACATATACACACCGTCATACACTCCGCACTCCTCTCCCTGTACATATACACACTGTCATACACTCCGCACTCCTCTCCCTGTACATATACACACCGCCATATACTCCGCACTCCTCTCCCTGTACATATACACACTGTCATACACTCCGCACTCCTCTCCTGTACATATACACACTGTCATACACTCCACACTCCTCTCCCTGTACATATACACACCGTCATACACTCCACACTCCTCTCCCTGTACATATACACACCGTCATACACTCCGCACTCCTCTCCCTGTACATATACACACTGTCATACACTCCACACTCCTCTCCCTGTACATATACACACCGTCATACACTCCGCACACCTCTCCTGTACATATACACACTGTCATACACTCCACACTCCTCTCCCTGTACATATACACACCACCATACACTCCGCACTCCTCTCCCTGTACATATACACACCACCATACACTCTGCATTCCTCTCCTGTACATATACACACCGCCATACACTCCGCGCTCCTCTCCCTGTACATATACACACTGTCATACACTCCGCACTCCTCTCCCTGTACATATACACACCGCCATACACTCCGCGCTCCTCTCCCTGTACATATACACACCGTCATACACTCCGCACTCCTCTCCCTGTACATATACACACCACCATACACTCCGCACTCCTCTCCCTGTACATATACACACCGCCATACACTCCGCACTCCTCTCCTGTACATATACACACCGCCATACACTCTGCACTCCTCTCCCTGTACATATACACACCACCATACACTCCGCACTCCTCTCCCTGTACATATACACACCGTCATACACTCTGCACTCCTCTCCCTGTACATATACACACCACCATACACTCCGCACTCCTCTCCTGTACATATACACATCGCCATACACTCCGCACTCCTCTCCCTGTACATATACACACCGCCATACACTCCGCACTCCTCTCCCTGTACATATACACACCGCCATACACTCTGCACTCCTCTCCTGTACATATACACACCGCCATACACTCCGCACTCCTCTCCCTGTACATATACACACCGCCATACACTCCGCACTCCTCTCCCTGTACATATACACACCGCCATACACTCCGCACTCCTCTCCCTGTACATATACACACCGCCATACACTCCGCACTCCTCTCCCTGTACATATACACACCGCCATACACTCCGCACTCCTCTCCCTGTACATATACACACCACCATACACTCTGCACTCCTCTCCTGTACATATACCCACCACCATACACTCTGCACTCCTCTCCTGTACATATACCCACCACCATACACTCTGCACTCCTCTCCTGTACATATACACACCACCATACACTCCGCACTCCTCTCCCTGTACATATACACACCACCATACACTCTGCACTCCTCTCCTGTACATATACACACCGCCATACACTCCGCACTCCTCTCCCTGTACATATACACACCGTCATACACTCCACACTCTTCTCCTGTAGATATACACACTGTCATACACTCTGCACTCCTCTCCCTGTACATATACACACCGCCATACACTCCGCACTCCTCTCCCTGTAAATTTACACACCGCCATACACTCCGCACTCCTCTCCCTGTACATATACACACCGCCATACACTCCGCACTCCTCTCCCTGTACATATACACACCGTCATACACTCCGCACTCCTCTCCTGTACATATACATACTGTCAAACACTCCGCACTCCTCTCCCTGTACATATACACACTGTCAAACACTCCGCACTCCTCTCCTGTACATATACACACTGTCATACACTCCACACTCCTCTCCCTGTACATATACACACCGCCATACACTCCTCACTCCTCTCCTGTACATATACACACTGTCATACACTCCGCACTCCTCTCCTGTACATATACACACTGTCATACACTCCGCACTCCTCTCCTGTACATATACACACCGCCATACACTCCGCACTCCTCTCCTGTACATATACACACCACCATACACTCTGCACTCCTCTCCTGTACATATACACACCGCCATACACTCTGCACTCCTCTCCTGTACATATACACACCGCCATACACTCCGCACTCCTCTCCTGTACATATACACACCGCCATACACTCCGCACTCCTCTCCTGTACATATACACACTGTCATACACTCCACACTCCTCTCCCTGTACATATACACACCGCCATACACTCTGCACTCCTCTCCCTGTACATATACACACCGCCATACACTCCGCACTCCTCTCCCTGTACATATACACACCGCCATACACTCCGCACTCCTCTCCCTGTACATATACACACCGCCATACACTCCGCACTCCTCTCCCTGTACATATACACACCGCCATACACTCTGCACTCCTCTCCCTGTACATATACACACCGCCATACACTCCGCACTCCTCTCCCTGTACATATACACACCGCCATACACTCCGCACTCCTCTCCCTGTACATATACACACCGCCATACACTCCGCACTCCTCTCCTGTACATATACACACCGCCATACACTCCGCACTCCTCTCCCTGTACATATACACACCGCCATACACTCTGCACTCCTCTCCTGTACATATACACACCGCCATACACTCCGCACTCCTCTCCCTGTACATATACACACCGCCATACACTCCGCACTCCTCTCCCTGTACATATACACACCGCCATACACTCCGCACTCCTCTCCCTGTACATATACACACCGCCATACACTCCGCACTCCTCTCCCTGTACATATACACACCGCCATACACTCCGCACTCCTCTCCCTGTACATATACACACCACCATACACTCTGCACTCCTCTCCTGTACATATACCCACCACCATACACTCTGCACTCCTCTCCTGTACATATACCCACCACCATACACTCTGCACTCCTCTCCTGTACATATACACACCACCATACACTCCGCACTCCTCTCCCTGTACATATACACACCACCATACACTCTGCACTCCTCTCCTGTACATATACACACCGCCATACACTCCGCACTCCTCTCCCTGTACATATACACACTGTCATACACTCCACACTCCTCTCCTGCAGATATACACACTGTCATACACTCTGCACTCCTCTCCCTGTACATATACACACCGCCATACACTCCGCACTCCTCTCCCTGTACATATACACACCGCCATACACTCCGCACTCCTCTCCCTGTACATATACACACCGTCATACACTCCGCACTCCTCTCCTGTACATATACATACCGTCAAACACTCCGCACTCCTCTCCCTGTACATATACACACTGTCAAACACTCCGCACTCCTCTCCTGTACATATACACACTGTCATACACTCCACACTCCTCTCCCTGTACATATACACACCGCCATACACTCCTCACTCCTCTCCTGTACATATACACACCACCATACACTCCGCACTCCTCTCCTGTACATATACACACCACCATACACTCCGCACTCCTCTCCCTGTACATATACACACCGCCATACACTCCGCACTCCTCTCCTGTACATATACACACCGCCATACACTCTGCACTCCTCTCCTGTACATATACACACCGTCATACACTCCGCACTTCTCTCCTGTACATATACACACCGTCATACACTCCGCACTCCTCTCCCTGTACATATACACACCGTCATACACTCCGCACTCCTCTCCTGTACATATACACACCGTCAAACACTCCGCACTCCTCTCCCTGTACATATACACACTGTCATACACTCCGCACTCCTCTCCTGTACATATACATACTGTCATACACTCCACACTCCTCTCCCTGTACATATACACACCGTCATACACTCTGCACTCCTCTCCTGTACATATACACACTGTCATACACTCCACACTCCTCTCCCTGTACATATACACACTGTCATACACTCTGCACTCCTCTCCCTGTACATATACACACTGTCATACACTCTGCACTCCTCTCCCTGTACATATACACACCGTCATACACTCCGCACTCCTCTCCCTGTACATATACACACCGCCATACACTCCACACTCCTCTCCTGTACATATACACACCGTCATACACTCCGCACTCCTCTCCCTGTACATATACACACTGTCATACACTCCGCACTCCTCTCCCTGTACATATACACACCGCCATATACTCCGCACTCCTCTCCCTGTACATATACACACCACCATACACTCCGCACTCCTCTCCCTGTACATATACACACCACCATACACTCCGCACTCCTCTCCCTGTACATATACACACTGTCATACACTCCACACTCCTCTCCCTGTACATATACACACCGTCATACACTCCACACTCCTCTCCCTGTACATATACACACCGTCATACACTCCGCACTCCTCTCCCTGTACATATACACACTGTCATACACTCCACACTCCTCTCCCTGTACATATACACACCGTCATACACTCCGCACACCTCTCCTGTACATATACACACCGCCATACACTCCGCACTCCTCTCCTGTACATATACACACTGTCATACACTCCACACTCCTCTCCCTGTACATATACACACCACCATACACTCCGCACTCCTCTCCTGTACATATACATGCTGTCATACACTCCACACTCCTCTCCCTGTACATATACACACCATCATACACTCCGCACTCCTCTCCTGTACATATACATACTGTCATACACTCCATACTCCTCTCCCTGTACATACTACCAACCGCCATACACTCCGCACTCCTCTCCCTGTACATATACACACCACCATACGCTCCGCACTCCTCTCCTGTACATATACACACCGCCATACACTCCGCACTCCTCTCCTGTACATATACACATCACCATACACTCCACACTCCTCTCCCTGTACATATACACACTGTCATACACTCTGCACTCCTCTCCTGTACATATACACACCACCATACACTCCACACTCCTCTCCCTGTACATATACACACCGCCATACACTCCGCACTCCTCTCCTGTACATATACATACTGTCATACACTCTGCACTCTTCTCCCTGTACATATACACACCGCCATACACTCCGCACTCCTCTCCCTGTACATATACACACCGCCATACACTCCGCACTCCTCTCCCTGTACATATACACACTGTCATACACTCCACACTCCTCTCCCTGTACATACTACTGTCTTGGAAATTCGCTTTAACGAATTTCTCCTTACCGTGAGTACTCGCAGTTGGATGCGCAGAAATCCCCCATAAAGCTGTGCGAATCTCGCTTACCACGACTGCAGCCAAACTACACGATTCCTGCCCATCCAAATACTTTGGTCCTGTTGAATTTGTGGGTGATTGGAGCTCCGCTACCCTAGAATGATCACACGACACTCTAAGGCTGGTGTTGCAATCCACATAAGGGCCGATTTTAGGCTCAGCTCTCTGTTTTATTAAGAATACACACATGCCCCCCACATGAATAAAGTCAATCCCTCCCACCGAACAATACAATGGGGATTGCTTATACAGAGGATGTACATTCCAATTGGAGCATAGCCTTTGCTATTATCTATCACTGGTCCTCCCCCATGAACCTTCTGAGGTCAGCAGACTTCCTCCCCTTCCCCCCTATGAGCCATCTGAGGTCATATTTCCTGTCCTACTATCTTCTATTGGTATGTACATTCTCTGTACAAGCACTCTCTAAAAATATCAGTCTGTACCTGGATGGGCCCGATACGATCTTTATTAAAACACATCCATCCCAGATACAGTTTCAAGTTGGTAATGGGTTGTAAGATATGCATAAGCCTACACGTGGAGTTCACACCGCTTGCGCATTGCGTTATGAAGCCCACGTGGTACCATGCTGCTGATATGTGGATACAGGCCCACGGTCTACTGACAGCGGCATTCGCATGGAATGCCGTGGTGGTATACACGCCGGTCTATAAGCGCAGATCTGCCATCTCATCCATTACCAAGCTGAGTACTGTAATACATACATTGTACATGCGCATGGCCCAATTGCAGCCTTCAGAGCTTTAATTAAGCCACACGAGAGACATATGAATAACACGAATACATGACACATTTAAAGTTCGACCAACAATACAAAATTTCCATGACATTCCCTCCTGTTTTATCATATTCTCCTCGTGTCCCTTCTTGATCTTCTTCAGCTTGATGGGTGTAGTCTCAAACTTCAAAGAGTTCCTGTAGTTGTCCCTGAGAATAAAGCTCCACGGGGTACCTGAAACAACAAGACCCGACGCAGACTCGACGCAAACAGGCTTGATTGAAGCGATGATCCTCAAGAGCGTTGGAACCTTCACTACAGGAAGGCTCTTGCAAAAACCACAAACAGACTTGTGGTATGAATAAAGCTTGTGATCCCACGGTGGTCTGGGGAGATCCAGCAATAGATTCTCAAATTGCCCCTGCAGACGGGGCCACACAAGGCTGGTCTCGACCCAGACAGTTTTCCAAATCGCAGACACAAACAATGATGAGGCTTGAAGCTTGCTTGAAGGTCTTGGAGAATGTGGTCTTCAGAGAGATAAATTAGAGGGAAGCCAGGACGTAATCTGTAGAGAAGGTGGATGGTTGGTGAGGTCTTCCTCCGATCAGTGGTTGGAGTGGGATCCCAGGAGCGGGCATGGAGATGTGGTCGTCTGCCCGAGCTTGGTTTACACGGTCGATGAGGCAACAGGAACATCTCACCGCGGCATATAAAAGGCAGATGAAAAAGAGAAGCATCAGGATATACACTCCCACTTCCTTCAACCAAGATCCGATGGAGAACAGGAAATCTCCCAATCCTCCCAAACCCTTGAACGGATTCCAACCCTCACTAGCTATAGCTCTAGCTTTTCCCTGTAGTTCACTAACTTTGTCCATATGGGCCTGGACCTTGTCATCGGTGTCTTCTATCCAAGTACAACAATCCTCTCCGATGAACTCACAGAACCCCCCTTTGGCGGCTAAAAGATAATCAAGGGCCATCTTCTCCTGAAGCACTAAAATTCCCATCTGCCGTTGTTCTTGGGCAATTTCTCTGACAGCCTCTACGGTCTCGTTAAACATACTATCCACGATGACAGAAAAATTGTTCAGGCGCTTCATAAGTTCTATTCCCCATCCTGTCCATGAGGGGAACCAAGCCCATGCCTGGTCGCCCTCAGAGAACAGCTCCCTGCGAACTCTCCCTGCCATCCTTACCTTCTTGTGGACCATCAACTCTTCATGGTCCATCACTACATAGGATGCGGGGACTAGCTTTATGAGGGCACACGAACCTTTCGCGTTCTGGGGAAATGTTCTATAGGCTGCCGAACCACACAGAAAATAGTATGGACCTGTCAGAGCAGAACAGGAGGAGTTCCTCGTTCGGCCTCTGGTACTGAGCAACAGTTGCACAGACTGGGGGATTGCTCCCTCAGTCTGCACATCACATCCGTCCTTCCAACACACGTGGTCTGGTCGGTCAGTGTGGTTACTCAGAAGGGAAGTCTGGTTAGTCAGATTGACAGTTATACCTCCCTCACAGGTGGTAGTCCCAACAAACTTGTTACCTGTGCCAAAGCTGATGTTAAAGCACACCTGAGGGCTGCCTAGCTGTCCAGTTACCCATAATGGACTGACGAGGGCCCTACAGGAGCTAGAGCTAATATTGGTGCTGAAACTGATGTTACCTGCTAAAAATGTGTCATTAAGTTCTACCGACAAATGTCTACGTGGGGGCTGACCAGGGGTCCCTTGCTTTTTCATGCCGACGCGGATGTCATATAGGGCATGAACAGCGGCCATTGCGGACATGTGATGACTGGGTGGGGGCTTAGAGCATACCCAACAGTTGGTTTTGTTGGCGGTTCTGGCTAAACGCAGGTGCATTTTAAATAAAAGGTTGGGGTATCTGCCGTCTTTTCCTCCGTTCACACACATGTATGACATACAAACAAAAAGAAAAAGGAAAATGACACCCCTCATTCTCTGGTGTAGCTGAAAAGCTTCTTGCAGTGGCTTGCGTGCACCCAGTTGTCTCGTCCCTCGAGTTTGAGTGAGGTAGGTGTCGTCAGCTGGACTTGGTATGGTCCGGTGAACCGTGGCTCGAGTCCGGTTCTTTGATGTTTCTTTAGGACGACCCAATCACCTGGCTCAATAGAAAGAACACCTGTTATTGTATTTGGATCGGGGAGCGATTCGCGAACCCGATGGTGTATCTTCTGCAGCTCCCGTTGCAGAGATTGCACATAACCTGTAAGCTGTGAATGCAAAGACGACAACTGTTGAGGAAAGTACAACCCTGTTTTGGGAGGTCCCCCAAACAACACCTCGTAGGGTGACAGCCCATGTGGTTGCCGAGGGGCATTCCGGATGGAATAGAGGGCAATGGGGAGACACTCAGGCCAAGGTTTTTTTGGTATCGGCCATGATTTTGGAGATCCTGTTTTTAAGGATTCCGTTGAGACGTTCAACCTTACCGCTACTCTCGGGGTGATATGGGGTGTGTCGCCGCTGACTCCAGTTCCACCAAAGAAATGCAGTCGTGTCCTTTGGAAGAGAGATTAGTAGTGGACAAAGAAGACATGTTAGCAGAAGAGGTGTTAGTATTGTTAGTCGTGTTGCAAAATTCAGCACTGTCATTGTTGTCCTCCCCCCCCTTCTCATCTTCCGACACAGGAAGAAGAGAAGCTGGGTTAAGAATAGTGCATCGTTTGATAGTGAGGTTAGTAGGGGTTAGGAGGGCTTTCCCCTGAGAGGGGTACCTTGCCTTGGATGTCCTGTTTTCGCAGGACCGTTCTTGCTGCACCGGTGTCAGTGAGGCAAGGGAGGGGATATTTTAATTCCTCTAGAAAAAGATGGATCTGGGCCGACACCGATTTGTCAACTTCCTATGAGAATTCATAGGAGTTACTTACCATGGTGGTCATAGGGGCGGAGGACTCATCAGGAATGAACTGCCACCGACCTTTAGGTAATTGGGGACAGCTCCTCCTTATGTGCCCCGTTTGGTGGCACTGGAAGCACCTGGGTGGGGGCCTATCCTTCCTGTGACCCGGATCCCTTGGTTTTTCGTGTGGGGTCTGGGACATAAGAACTTTGGCCTTGTCTTGTTTTCTTCTATCCATTTCCCTCTCTATTGCCGCAAGAGTGGAAAGGATAGCAGGGATAGACATCTCATTATATTCGGGTCGGGCCAGAACCAGCCTTTCCCGAATTTTAGTATCGATGCCTTCCAAAAATTTGGCCCGCAACAGAATGTGCGTCGCGGTCACCTTTACCCCTTCAGTTGGAGCATCAGGTCCAACTTCCAGATCCGCATCCAGTGCCGTCTGCTTGAGACGGCGCCAGAAGCAGGCGCTTTCCTCATTAGGACCCTGGGTGAGCTTCATCATGTCCGTAGTAGAGGTAGCACCATACATTTCTGGAAGCTTTGCCTTTAGCTGTGTACAGAACTCTTTGCCCCCTGAAGTCATCTCCTCATGCGTGGTTATAGAGCACCCTGCAATCACTGTACTGGCCACTTCCATGCCCACCTTTGCCCGTAGGATCTGTGCACAATCTGACCCGCTCATACCATAGCTGAACTGGTTTTGTCCAAACATTCGAGCAAATCCTCTCGGATTGACTCGATAGTCCGGGAGCTCAGCCAGAATAGTGCGGATCTCTGCCGGGGTGAAGGGGACATGCCAAACTACCCGTTCCCCTAAAGTCCGTTCCCCCCGTGCATTGGGAGGACCTTCAAATTGCTGCACCCTGACTGGATAGGCCTCGGTCCGGGAAGAGTGCAAGGGCTGACCCAGCATCATCGGTGGGCTTAGATTAACCACCTCGCTTACTGCACCTTCAGGTTTGAGGTCCCTCAGATCAGGGTATAGCTGGGGGGCAGGGGTCTGATCAGTGGTTCGTAGCGCTTTGATGCAATCCGCCCTGTTTTTTAACCGGGTGTCTATTCCCCTTGATTCACAGATAGTCTGCAAATCGGTTGTTGAGTAGGCTTCATAGTTGGAAACAGAAGGAGCTGGGGTGAAGCAGGGAGAAGGGAGAGGTAGAGGCAGAGGCTGAGGCATAGAGACAGAAGACACAGAAGGTATGTCAAGAGTGACGTCACTAACAGAAGAGACAGGTGCAGTTATACTTATCTCAGCCACTGTTGGTTGTTGGGGGACCCCAGCAGACCCTGATCCTGCCTGCCTTAGTAGAGTCAGCCCTGAAAGAGCTTCCTCCACCTCTGACACTGGATCCTCCTGTTTTATTCCCTCTGGAGGCCAGGTATACATCACCTGGTTCTTCCGGACAGACACCAGTTTATGTATGCCTTGCTTCCCTAATCGGATTGACCTGTGAAGCCATAGCTGTGCGATCTCTAGTTCTGACGCCTGCATCCGTGGTCCAAATTCAGAGATGAATTTTTCCCACCTCCATGCGTCAAATGTACCTTCCCGGGGAATTTCCCATCTGGTACCCTTCGACCATTTATTCCACCTTTTGAGGGGTTCTGTAGACTTCCCCCCCAAACTCACCTTCATCAGTTGTGCAGCTGTCCTTACCCTGAAGAGGGCTGGTTCCCCCTCTCTCTTCATGGACTGACTACTGCCCATCGTGACTAGTCACTGGTATATATCCCGCGTCCGGGTACCTGTTTACCCCCTGGAGCACTCGGTGGGATCCTACCGAGAGGCCTGATTCCACCACTTTCCCAGCACAGCGTAATTTATGTGATACTTATCGATCACCCGAAGCGCATCAAGTGGCGGTCAGACTGAGAGCACACCTCCCACTCCCACAGCGCAATTTGTGTGATCCTGACCACCCGAAGTGTTTGTGGTGACCAGGCTAAGCGTTATACTTCCCTGGACCGCCCACTCCCACAGCGTAATTTATGTGGTTCTCATCACCCACTGTGTTTGGCAGGCCACACCGCACAATGATGAAAGTGGCTTTTCTCTCCCTGCACACAGTAGCTAACACAAGTCAAAACAAAAAGAGGGGTTCTTGGATGTTACTTAGGGGTCACTGGTTGGGCAGAAACCTGCTAACTGACCTTTAGGAAATTTGTGTAAAGAAAAAAACTTTCCTAATACACACAGAAAAAAAAAACTCTTTTCAACCTGAAAAACTGTTAAAAAGGACAAAGTGGATCCTTATGAAAAACACGGGACGTTTCACAGTAAAACAATTACACAGAGGTAAACCGAAAAACTGCGCCAAAAGTAACCTTGTTGCTGACGCAAAAATCACTCCTATCAGCACCGCTAAACGATCCACGTTATACACGCAATCTTTACTGCAACCACCTAGAACCGTTTACACAAAAAGTCTGCTGGACGTGAAACACGCGACACAGCAGCTTAAAACAAACCCGCTTTACAATAAGGAACTACTTTTAACAGGAAAAACACAAGAAAAACATAATCACTATACAAGAAATCTATGTGCAAAAACCCAGACTACACCGCGCTCATTAAATGTGGAACACGTGAAGGGAAAACTCGCTTAACACACTTTAAATTGGCTGGCAATACGCAAATTTAAAGCTAAAAGCAAACAAATGAAACTGTAAAAAATTTGGATTAAAAACACAATATGGGTCAAATGCATATAGGAAACTTCATGCACATTGCATAGAGATTACTGCACATATGGTAGCCAACAAAATGGCCACCAACAGGGAAAGCACATGGTCATTAACAAAATGGCCACCAAACAAAAGGAGTCCATGTGGTTTAGTCAAGAAGATGACCCCCCACAGAGGAGCACATGGCAGATACTAGAATGACCCCCCACAGAGGAGCACATGGTAACACTAGAATGGCCCCCCACAGGGAAGCACACGGCAGCCTCTAGCCTCAAAATTGCCTCTTACATAAAACAGACTTTTGAACAGAACATACGCTGGACAATTACACAACAATATGAAGTACACATACAACGCAATTTGGGCACAATCACAGAACGGACATAAAACACCAACATATCACACTAACATGCACATGTAACAGAAAGGACCCCCTGCTGCATGCTTGCTGGGAGCAGTAGTTCCACAAAACATTGTACACAGATCTTACAACAGTTAACAATTAACCTAAGCCTTTCAGCACTGTAATAATTACCTCACGTGGAGGGGGGTAAAGCAATCACCACAGTACCTACAGCCCACAAATACTTACCTAACACTATGCAACAACTTTTACCCACTAAAACATATACCCGTTTAATTTTTGGTTGGAAGATTTTTAAACTTGACCAAATCCAGCCAACCAAAACCCACCCCTCTGCTGCTCTCCGCAGAGACAAACCCTCGTCTTTCACCCACAAAATCAAGAGTTTAGGACAAAAAACGAGGTCCTTGTTAAGCGGTATTTCTTGTTAGCTAACAGAGAGCGAAATCAGCCACACGAACACGCAAAAAGCGATCCTCTTAATGGCAGAGAGACCTGAAATGTGCCGGCATACTTTTTGCTAGTTCATGATGGCCATTCCCCCCTCGTTCTAGGTTAGCTACGCAAGAATACGCGTTAGTATCCACCAGGCTCGCCAAACTGTCTTGGAAATTCGCTTTAACGAATTTCTCCTTACCGTGAGTACTCGCAGTTGGATGCGCAGAAATCCCCCATAAAGCTGTGCGAATCTCGCTTACCACGACTGCAGCCAAACTACACGATTCCTGCCCATCCAAATACTTTGGTCCTGTTGAATTTGTGGGTGATTGGAGCTCCGCTACCCTAGAATGATCACACGACACTCTAAGGCTGGTGTTGCAATCCACATAAGGGCCGATTTTAGGCTCAGCTCTCTGTTTTATTAAGAATACACACATGCCCCCCACATGAATAAAGTCAATCCCTCCCACCGAACAATACAATGGGGATTGCTTATACAGAGGATGTACATTCCAATTGGAGCATAGCCTTTGCTATTATCTATCACTGGTCCTCCCCCATGAACCTTCTGAGGTCAGCAGACTTCCTCCCCTTCCCCCCTATGAGCCATCTGAGGTCATATTTCCTGTCCTACTATCTTCTATTGGTATGTACATTCTCTGTACAAGCACTCTCTAAAAATATCAGTCTGTACCTGGATGGGCCCGATACGATCTTTATTAAAACACATCCATCCCAGATACAGTTTCAAGTTGGTAATGGGTTGTAAGATATGCATAAGCCTACACGTGGAGTTCACACCGCTTGCGCATTGCGTTATGAAGCCCACGTGGTACCATGCTGCTGATATGTGGATACAGGCCCACGGTCTACTGACAGCGGCATTCGCATGGAATGCCGTGGTGGTATACACGCCGGTCTATAAGCGCAGATCTGCCATCTCATCCATTACCAAGCTGAGTACTGTAATACATACATTGTACATGCGCATGGCCCAATTGCAGCCTTCAGAGCTTTAATTAAGCCACACGAGAGACATATGAATAACACGAATACATGACACATTTAAAGTTCGACCAACAATACAAAATTTCCATGACACTACCAACCGCCATACACTCCGAACTCCTCTCCCTGTACATATACACACTGTCATACACTCTGCACTCCTCTCCTGTACATATACACACCGCCATACACTCCGCACTCCTCTCCCTGTACATATACACACTGTCATACACTCCGCACTCCTCTCCTGTACATATACACACTGTCATACACTCCACACTCCTCTCCTGTAGATATACACACTGTCATACACTCTGCACTCTTCTCCCTGTACATATACACACTGTCATACACTCCGCACTCCTCTCCTGTACATATACACACTGTCATACACTCCACACTCCTCTCCCTGTACATATACACACCACCATACACTCCGCACTCCTCTCCTGTACATATACACACTGTCATACACTCCGCACTCCTCTCCTGTACATATACACACTGTCATACACTCCGCACTCCTCTCCTGTACATATACACACCGTCATACACTCCGCACTCCTCTCCTGTACATATACACACCGTCATACACTCCGCACTCCTCTCCCTGTACATATACACACTGTCATACACTCTGCACTCCTCTCCTGTACATATACACACCGCCATACACTCAGCACTCCTCTCCTGTACATATACACACCACCATACACTCCGCACTCCTCTCCTGTAGATATACACACCACCATACACTCCGCACTCCTCTCCTGTACATATACACACTGTCATACACTCTGCACTCTTCTCCCTGTACATATACACACTGTCATACACTCCGCACTCCTCTCCTGTACATATACACACTGTCATACACTCCACACTCCTCTCCCTGTACATATACACACCGCCATACACTCCGCACTCCTCTCCTGTACATATACACACCGCCATACACTCCTCACTCCTCTCCTGTACATATACACACCACCATACACTCCGCACTCCTCTCCTGTACATATACACACTGTCATACACTCCGCACTCCACTCCTGTACATATACACACTGTCATACACTCCGCACTCCTCTCCTGTACATATACACACCGTCATACACTCCGCACTCCTCTCCTGTACATATACACACCACCATACACTCCACACTCCTCTCCTGTACATATACACACTGTCATACACTCCGCACTCCTCTCCTGTACATATACACACCGTCATACACTCCGCATTCCTCTCCCTGTACATATACACACTGTCATACACTCTGCACTCCTCTCCTGTACATATACACACTGTCATACACTCCGCACTCCTCTCCCTGTACATATACACACTGTCATACACTCCGCACTCCTCTCCCTGTACATATACACACTGTAATACACTCTGCACTCCTCTCCTGTACATATACACACTGTCATACACTCCACACTCCTCTCCCTGTACATATACACACCGTCATACACTCCGCACTCCTCTCCTGTACATATACACACCGCCATACACTCCGCACTCCTCTCCTGTACATATACACACCGTCATATACTCCACACTCCTCTCCCTGTACATATACACACCGTCATACACTCCGCACTTCTCTCCCTGTACATATACACACCGTCATACACTCCGCACTCCTCTCCTGTACATATACATACTGTCATACACTCCACACTCCTCTCCCTGTACATATACACACTGTCATACACTCCACACTCCTCTCCCTGTACATATACACACTGTCATACACTCCACACTCCTCTCCCTGTACATATACACACCGTCATACACTCTGCACTCCTCTCCTGTACATATACATACTGTCATACACTCCACACTCCTCTCCCTGTACATATACATACTGTCATACACTCCACACTCCTCTCCCTGTACATATACACACCGCCATACACTCTGCACTCCTCTCCCTGTACATATACACACCGTCATACACTCCGCACTCCTCTCCTGTACATATACACACCGCCATACACTCCGCACTCCTCTCCTGTACATATACACACTGTCATACACTCCTCACTCCTCTCCTGTACATATACACACCACCATACACTCCGCACTCCTCTCCTGTACATATACACACTGTCATACACTCCGCACTCCTCTCCTGTACATATACACACTGTCATACACTCCGCACTCCTCTCCTGTACATATACACACCGTCATA
This sequence comes from Staurois parvus, assembly GCF_062004578.1. Classification (NCBI taxonomy): domain Eukaryota; kingdom Metazoa; phylum Chordata; class Amphibia; order Anura; family Ranidae; genus Staurois; species Staurois parvus. The sequence continues at coordinate 809,469 of NW_028319048.1, forward strand.
CACTCCGCACTCCTCTCCTGTACATATACACACCGTCATACACTCCGCACTCCTCTCCCTGTACATATACACACTGTCATACACTCTGCACTCCTCTCCTGTACATATACACACTGTCATACACTCCGCACTCCTCTCCCTGTACATATACACACTGTCATACACTCTGCACTCCTCTCCTGTACATATACACACCGCCATAAACTCTGCACTCCTCTCCCTGTACATATACACACTGTAATACACTCTGCACTCCTCTCCTGTACATATACACACTGTCATACACTCCACACTCCTCTCCCTGTACATATACACACCGTCATACACTCCGCACTCCTCTCCTGTACATATACACACCGCCATACACTCCGCACTCCTCTCCTGTACATATACACACCGTCATACACTCCACACTCCTCTCCCTGTACATATACACACCGTCATACACTCCGCACTCCTCTCCTGTACATATACATACTGTCATACACTCCGCACTCCTCTCCTGTACATATACACACCGCCATACACTCCGCACTCCTCTCCCTGTACATATACACACCGTCATACACTCCACACTCCTCTCCTGTACATATACACACCACCATACACTCCGCACTCCTCTCCCTGTACATATACACACCGTCATACACTCCACACTCCTCTCCCTGTACATATACACACCGTCATACACTCCACACTCCTCTCCCTGTACATATACACACCGTCATACACTCCGCACTCCTCTCCCTGTACATATACACACTGTCATACACTCCACACTCCTCTCCCTGTACATATACACACCGTCATACACTCCGCACTCCTCTCCTGTACATATACATACTGTCATACACTCCACACTCCTCTCCCTGTACATATACACACTGTCATACACTCCGCACTCCTCTCCTGTACATATACACACTGTCATACACTCCACACTCCTCTCCCTGTACATATACACACCGCCATACACTCCTCACTCCTCTCCTGTACATATACACACCACCATACACTCCGCACTCCTCTCCTGTACATATACACACTGTCATACACTCCGCACTCCACTCCTGTACATATACACACTGTCATACACTCCGCACTCCTCTCCTGTACATATACACACCGTCATACACTCCGCACTCCTCTCCTGTACATATACACACCACCATACACTCCACACTCCTCTCCTGTACATATACACACTGTCATACACTCCGCACTCCTCTCCTGTACATATACACACCGTCATACACTCCGCATTCCTCTCCCTGTACATATACACACTGTCATACACTCCGCACTCCTCTCCCTGTACATATACACACTGTCATACACTCTGCACTCCTCTCCCTGTACATATACACACTGTCATACACTCTGCACTCCTCTCCTGTACATATACACACTTTCATACACTCCGCACTCCTTTCCCTGTACATATACACACTGTAATACACTCTGCACTCCTCTCCTGTACATATACACACTGTCATACACTCCACACTCCTCTCCCTGTACATATACACACCGTCATACACTCCGCACTCCTCTCCTGTACATATACACACCGCCATACACTCCGCACTCCTCTCCTGTACATATACACACCGTCATATACTCCACACTCCTCTCCCTGTACATATACACACCGTCATACACTCCGCACTTCTCTCCCTGTACATATACACACCGTCATACACTCCGCACTCCTCTCCTGTACATATACATACTGTCATACACTCCACACTCCTCTCCCTGTACATATACACACCGCCATACACTCCGCACTTCTCTCCCTGTACATATACACTCCGTCATACACTCCGCACTCCTCTCCTGTACATATACACACTGTCATACACTCCTCTCCCTGTACATATACACACTGTCATACACTCCACACTCCTCTCCCTGTACATATACACACCGTCATACACTCCGCACTCCTCTCCTGTACATATACATACTGTCATACACTCCACACTCCTCTCCCTGTACATATACATACTGTCATACACTCCACACTCCTCTCCCTGTACATATACACACCGCCATACACTGTGCACTCCTCTCCCTGTACATATACACACCGCCATACACTCCGCACTCCTCTCCCTGTACATATACACACCGTCATACACTCCGCACTCCTCTCCTGTACATATACACACTGTCATACACTCCTCACTCCTCTCCTGTACATATACACACCACCATACACTCCGCACTCCTCTCCTGTACATATACACACTGTCATACACTCCGCACTCCTCTCCTGTACATATACACACTGTCATACACTCCGCACTCCTCTCCTGTACATATACACACCGTCATACACTCCGCACTCCTCTCCTGTACATATACACACCGTCATACACTCCGCACTCCTCTCCCTGTACATATACACACCACCATACACTCCGCACTCCTCTCCTGTACATATACACACTGTCATACACTCCGCACTCCTCTCCCTGTACATATACACACTGTCATACACTCTGCACTCCTCTCCTGTACATATACACACCGCCATAAACTCTGCACTCCTCTCCCTGTACATATACACACCACCATACACTCCGCACTCCTCTCCCTGTACATATACACACTGTAATACACTCTGCACTCCTCTCCTGTACATATACACACTGTCATACACTCCACACTCCTCTCCTGTACATATACACACCGTCATACACTCCGCACTCCTCTCCTGTACATATACACACCGCCATACACTCCGCACTCCTCTCCTGTACATATACACACCGTCATACACTCCACACTCCTCTCCCTGTACATATACACACCGTCATTCACTCCGCACTTCTCTCCCTGTACATATACACACCGTCATACACTCCGCACTCCTCTCCCTGTACATATACACACTGTCATACACTCTGCACTCCTCTCCTGTACATATACACACCGCCATAAACTCTGCACTCCTCTCCCTGTACATATACACACCACCATACACTCCGCACTCCTCTCCCTGTACATATACACACTGTAATACACTCTGCACTCCTCTCCTGTACATATACACACTGTCATACACTCCACACTCCTCTCCCTGTACATATACACACCGTCATACACTCCGCACTCCTCTCCTGTACATATACACACCGCCATACACTCCGCACTCCTCTCCTGTACATATACACACCGTCATACACTCCACACTCCTCTCCCTGTACATATACACACCGTCATACACTCCGCACTTCTCTCCCTGTACATATACCCACCACCATACACTCCGCACTCCTCTCCCTGTACATATACACACCGTCATACACTCCGCACTCCTCTCCTGTACATATACATACTGTCATACACTCCGCACTCCTCTCCTGTACATATACACACCGTCATACACTCCACACTCCTCTCCCTGTACATATACACACCGTCATACACTCCACACTCCTCTCCCTGTACATATACACACCGTCATACACTCCACACTCCTCTCCCTGTACATATACACACTGTCATACGCTCCACACTCCTCTCCCTGTACATATACACACCGTCATACACTCCACACTCCTCTCCCTGTACATATACACACCGTCATACACTCCACACTCCTCTCCCTGTACATATACACACCGTCATACACTCCACACTCCTCTCCCTGTACATATACACACCACCATACACTCCGCACTCCTCTCCCTGTACATATACACACCGTCATACACTCCACACTCCTCTCCCTGTACATATACACACCACCATACACTCCGCACTCCTCTCCCTGTACATATACACACCACCATACACTCCACACTCCTCTCCCTGTACATATACACACCGTCATACACTCCGCACTCCTCTCCTGTACATATACACACTGTCATACACTCCACACTCCTCTCCCTGTACATATACACACCGTCATACACTCCGCACTCCTCTCCTGTACATATACACACTGTCATACACTCCACACTCCTCTCCCTGTACATATACACACCACCATACACTCCGCACTCCTCTCCTGTACATATACACACTGTCATACACTCCACACTCCTCTCCCTGTACATATACACACCGTCATACACTCCGCACTCCTCTCCTGTACATATACACACTGTCATACACTCCACACTCCTCTCCCTGTACATATACACACTGTCATACACTCCACACTCCTCTCCCTGTACATATACACACCGCCATACACTCCACACTCCTCTCCTGTACATATACACACCGTCATACACTCCACACTCCTCTCCCTGTACATATACACACCGTCATACACTCCACACTCCTCTCCCTGTACATATACACACCGTCATACACTCCGCACTCCTCTCCTGTACATATACACACTGTCATACACTCCGCACTCCTCTCCCTGTACATATACACACTGTCATACACTCCACACTCCTCTCCCTGTACATATACACACCGTCATACACTCCACACTCCTCTCCCTGTACATATACACACCGTCATACACTCCACACTCCTCTCCCTGTACATATACACACCGTCATACACTCCACACTCCTCTCCCTGTACATATACACACTGTCATACGCTCCACACTCCTCTCCCTGTACATATACACACCGTCATACACTCCACACTCCTCTCCCTGTACATATACACACCGTCATACACTCCACACTCCTCTCCCTGTACATATACACACCGTCATACACTCCACACTCCTCTCCCTGTACATATACACACCACCATACACTCCGCACTCCTCTCCCTGTACATATACACACCGTCATACACTCCACACTCCTCTCCCTGTACATATACACACCACCATACACTCCGCACTCCTCTCCCTGTACATATACACACCACCATACACTCCACACTCCTCTCCCTGTACATATACACACCGTCATACACTCCGCACTCCTCTCCTGTACATATACACACTGTCATACACTCCACACTCCTCTCCCTGTACATATACACACCGTCATACACTCCGCACTCCTCTCCTGTACATATACACACTGTCATACACTCCACACTCCTCTCCCTGTACATATACACACCACCATACACTCCGCACTCCTCTCCTGTACATATACACACTGTCATACACTCCACACTCCTCTCCCTGTACATATACACACCGTCATACACTCCGCACTCCTCTCCTGTACATATACACACTGTCATACACTCCACACTCCTCTCCCTGTACATATACACACTGTCATACACTCCACACTCCTCTCCCTGTACATATACACACCGCCATACACTCCACACTCCTCTCCTGTACATATACACACCGTCATACACTCCACACTCCTCTCCCTGTACATATACACACCGTCATACACTCCACACTCCTCTCCCTGTACATATACACACCGTCATACACTCCGCACTCCTCTCCCTGTACATATACACACTGTCATACACTCCACACTCCTCTCCCTGTACATATACACACCGCCATACACTCTGCACTCCTCTCCCTGTACATATACACACCGTCATACACTCCGCACTCCTCTCCTGTACATATACACACCGCCATACACTCCGCACTCCTCTCCTGTACATATACACACTGTCATATACTCCGCACTCCTCTCCCTGTACATATACACACTGTCATACACTCCGCACTCCTCTCCCTGTACATATACACACCGTCATACCCCCCGCACTCCTCTCCTGTACATATACACACCGTCATACACTCCGCACTCCTCTCCCTGTACATATACACACCGCCATACACTCCGCACTCCTCTCCCTGTACATATACACACCGCCATACACTCTGCACTCCTCTCCTGTACATATACACACTGTCATACACTCCACACTCCTCTCCTGTACATATACACACCACGATACACTCCACACTCCTCTCCCTGTACATATACACACTGTCATACACTCCGCACTCCTCTCCCTGTACATATACACACCGCCATACACTCCGCACTCCTCTCCTGTACATATACACACCGCCATACACTCCGCACTCCTCTCCTGTACATATACACACCACCATACACTCCGCACTCCTCTCCCTGTACATATACACACCGCCATACACTCCACACTCCTCTCCCTGTACATACTACCCACCGCCATACACTCCGCACTCCTCTCCTGTACATATACCCACCACCATACACTCCGCACTCCTCTCCTGTACATATACACACTGTCATACACTCCGCACTCCTCTCCTGTACATATACATACTGTCATACACTCCGCACTCTTCTCCTGTACATATACACACTGTCATACACTCCGCACTCCTCTCCCTGTACATATACACACCGCCATACACTCCGCACTCCTCTCCCTGTACATATACACACCGTCATACACTCCGCACTCCTCTCCCTGTACATATACACACTGTCATACACTCCGCACTCCTCTCCCTGTACATATACACACCGCCATACACTCCACACTCCTCTCCCTGTACATATACACACCGCCATACACTCCACACTCCTCTCCCTGTACATATACACACCACCATACACTCCGCACTCCTCTCCCTGTACATATACACACCGCCATACACTCCACACTCCTCTCCCTGTACATATACACACCGCCATACACTCCGCACTCCTCTCCCTATACATATACACACCGCCATACACTCCACACTCCTCTCCCTGTACATATACACACCGCCATACACTCCACACTCCTCTCCCTGTACATATACACACCGTCATACACTCCGCACTCCTCTCCCTGTACATATACACACCGTCATACACTCCACACTCCTCTCCCTGTACATATACACACCGTCATACACTCCGCACTCCTCTCCCTGTACATATACACACCGCCATACACTCCGCACTCCTCTCCTGTACATATACACACCGTCATACACTCCGCACTCCTCTCCTGTACATATACACACCGCCATACACTCCGCACTCCTCTCCCTGTACATATACACACCGTCATACACTCCGCACTCCTCTCCCTGTACATATACACACTGTCATACACTCCGCACTCCTCTCCCTGTACATATACACACCGTCATACACTCCGCACTCCTCTCCTGTACATATACATACTGTCATACACTCCACACTCCTCTCCCTGTACATATACACACCGTCATACACTCCGCACTCCTCTCCTGTACATATACACACCGCCATACACTCCGCACTCCTCTCCCTGTACATATACACACCGTCATACACTCCGCACTCCTCTCCCTGTACATATACACACTGTCATACACTCCGCACTCCTCTCCCTGTACATATACACACCGCCATACACTCCGCACTCCTCTCCCTGTACATATACACACCGTCATACACTCCGCACTCCTCTCCCTGTACATATACACACCACCATACACTCCGCACTCCTCTCCCTGTACATATACACACTGTCATACACTCCGCACTCCTCTCCTGTACATATACACACCACCATACACTCCGCACTCCTCTCCCTGTACATATACACACTGTCATACACTCCGCACTCCTCTCCTGTACATATACACACTGTCATACACTCCGCACTCCTCTCCTGTACATATACATACTGTCATACCCTCCGCACTCCTCTCCTGTACATATACACACCGCCATACACTCCGCACTCCTCTCCTGTACATATACACACCACCATACACTCCGCACTCCTCTCCCTGTACATATACACACCACCATACACTCCGCACTCCTCTCCCTGTACATATACACACCGCCATACACTCCGCACTCCTCTCCTGTACATATACACACCGTCATACACTCCGCACTCCTCTCCTGTACATATACACACCGCCATACACTCCGCACTCCTCTCCTGTACATATACACACCGTCATACACTCCGCACTCCTCTCCCTGTACATATACACACTGTCATACACTCCACACTCCTCTCCCTGTACATATACACACCGTCATACACTCCGCACTCCTCTCCTGTACATATACACACCGTCATACACTCCGCACTCCTCTCCCTGTACATATACACACTGTCATACACTCCGCACTCCTCTCCCTGTACATATACACACCGCCATACACTCCGCACTCCTCTCCCTGTACATATACACACTGTCATACACTCCGCACTCCTCTCCCTGTACATATACACACCACCATACACTCCGCACTCCTCTCCCTGTACATATACACACTGTCATACACTCCGCACTCCTCTCCTGTACATATACACACCACCATACACTCCGCACTCCTCTCCCTGTACATATACACACTGTCATACACTCCGCACTCCTCTCCCTGTACATATACACACTGTCATACACTCCGCACTCCTCTCCTGTACATATACATACTGTCATACACTCCGCACTCCTCTCCTGTACATATACACACCGCCATACACTCCGCACTCCTCTCCTGTACATATACACACCGCCATACACTCTGCACTCCTCTCCCTGTACATATACACACCGTCATACACTCCGCACTCCTCTCCCTGTACATATACACACCGCCATACACTCCGCACTCCTCTCCCTGTACATATACACACTGTCATACACTCCGCACTCCTCTCCCTGTACATATACACACCGCCATACACTCTGCACTCCTCTCCTGTACATATACACACCGCCATACACTCCGCACTCCTCTCCTGTACATATACATACTGTCATACACTCTGCACTCCTCTCCTGTACATATACACAGCGCCATACACTCCGCACTCCTCTCCTGTACATATACACACCGCCATACACTCCGCACTCCTCTCCTGTACATATACACACTGTCATACACTCCGCACTCCTCTCCCTGTACATATACACACCACCATACACTCCGCACTCCTCTCCTGTACATATACACACCGCAATACACTCTGCACTCCTCTCCTGTACATATACACACCACCATACACTCTGCACTCCTCTCCTGTACATATACACACCGCCATACACTCCGCACTCCTCTCCTGTACATATACATACTGTCATACACTCTGCACTCCTCTCCTGTACATATACACACCGCCATACACTCCGCACTCCTCTCCTGTACATATACACACCGCCATACACTCCGCACTCCTCTCCTGTACATATACACACCGCCATACACTCCGCACTCCTCTCCTGTACATATACACACTGTCATACACTCCGCACTCCTCTCCCTGTACATATACACACCGCCATACACTCCGCACTCCTCTCCTGTACATATACACACCGCCATACACTCCGCACTCCTCTCCTGTACATATACATACCACCATACACTCTGCACTCCTCTCCTGTACGTATACACACCGCCATACACTCCGCACTCCTCTCCTGTACATATACACACCGCCATACACTCCGCACTCCTCTCCTGTACGTATACACACCGCCATACACTCTGCACTCCTCTCCTGTACATATACACACTGTCATACACTCCGCACTCCTCTCCTGTACATATACACACTGTCATACACTCCACACTCCTCTCCCTGTACATATACACACCGCCATACACTCCGCACTCCTCTCCCTGTACATATACACACCGCCATACACTCCGCACTCCTCTCCTGTACATATACACACCACCATACACTCCACACTCCTCTCCTGTACATATACACACCACCATACACTCCGCACTCCTCTCCCTGTACATATACACACCACCATACACTCTGCACTCCTCTCCTGTACATATACACACCGTCATACACTCCGCACTCCTCTCCTGTACATATACACACCACCATACACTCCGCACTCCTCTCCCTGTACATATACACACCGCCATACACTCCACACTCCTCTCCTGTACATATACACACTGTCATACACTCCGCACTCCTCTCCTGTACATATACACACCACCATACACTCCGCACTCCTCTCCCTGTACATATACACACCTCCATACACTCCGCACTCCTCTCCCTGTACATATACACACCGTCATACACTCCGCACTCCTCTCCCTGTACATATACACACCGTCATACACTCCGCACTCCTCTACCTGTACATATACACACCACCATACACTCCACACTCCTCTCCTGTACATATACACACCACCATACACTCCGCACTCCTCTCCCTGTACATATACACACCTCCATACACTCCGCACTCCTCTCCCTGTACATATACACACCGCCATACACTCCTCACTCCTCTCCTGTACATATACACACTGTCATACACTCCGCACTCCTCTCCCTGTACATATACACACCGTCATACACTCTGCACTCCTCTCCTGTACATATACACACTGTCATACACTCCGCACTCCTCTCCCTGTACATATACACACCACCATACACTCCGCACTCCTCTCCTGTACATATACACACCGCCATACACTCCGCACTCCTCTCCTGTACATATACACACCGTCATATACTCCACACTCCTCTCCCTGTACATATACACACCGTCATACACTCCGCACTTCTCTCCCTGTACATATACACACTGTCATACACTCCGCACTCCTCTCCTGTACATATACACACTGTCATACACTCCACACTCCTCTCCCTGTACATATACACACCGCCATACACTCCGCACTTCTCTCCCTGTACATATACACACCGTCATACACTCCGCACTCCTCTCCTGTACATATACACACTGTCATACACTCCACACTCCTCTCCCTGTACATATACACACTGTCATACACTCCACACTCCTCTCCCTGTACATATACACACCGTCATACACTCCGCACTCCTCTCCTGTACATATACATACTGTCATACACTCCACACTCCTCTCCCTGTACATATACACACCGCCATACACTCTGCACTCCTCTCCCTGTACATATACACACCGCCATACACTCCGCACTCCTCTCCCTGTACATATACACACCGTCATACACTCCGCACTCCTCTCCTGTACATATACACACTGTCATACACTCCTCACTCCTCTCCTGTACATATACACACCACCATACACTCCGCACTCCTCTCCTGTACATATACACACTGTCATACACTCCGCACTCCTCTCCTGTACATATACACACTGTCATACACTCCGCACTCCTCTCCTGTACATATACACACCGTCATACACTCCGCACTCCTCTCCTGTACATATACACACCGTCATACACTCCGCACTCCTCTCCTGTACATATACATACTGTCATACACTCCGCACTCCTCTCCTGTACATATACACACCGTCATACACTCCGCACTCCTCTCCCTGTACATATACACACTGTCATACACTCCACACTCCTCTCCCTGTACATATACACACCGTCATACACTCCGCACTCCTCTCCTGTACATATACATACTGTCATACACTCCACACTCCTCTCCCTGTACATATACACACTGTCATACACTCCACACTCCTCTCCCTGTACATATACACACTGTCATACACTCCACACTCCTCTCCCTGTACATATACACACTGTCATACACTCCACACTCCTCTCCCTGTACATATACACACCGTCATACACTCCGCACTCCTCTCCTGTACATATACATACTGTCATACACTCCGCACTCCTCTCCCTGTACATATACACACCGCCATACACTCTGCACTCCTCTCCCTGTACATATACACACCGTCATACACTCCGCACTCCTCTCCTGTACATATACACACTGTCATACACTCCGCACTCCTCTCCCTGTACATATACACACTGTCATACACTCCGCACTCCTCTCCCTGTACATATACACACCGTCATACACTCTGCATTCCTCTCCTGTACATATGCACACCGTCATACACTCCGCACTCCTCTCCCTGTACATATACACACCGCCATACACTCTGCACTCCTCTCCCTGTACATATACACACTGTCATACACTCTGCACTCCTCTCCCTGTACATATACACACTGTCATACACTCCGCACTCCTCTCCCTGTACATATACATACTGTCATACACTCCGCACTCCTCTCCCTGTACATATACACACCGCCATACACTCCGCACTCCTCTCCCTGTACATATACACACCGCCATACACTCCCCCATCCTCTCCTGTACATATACACACTGTCATACACTCCACACTCCTCTCCTGTACATATACACACCACGATACACTCCGCACTCCTCTCCCTGTACATATACACACCACCATACACTCCACACTCCTCTCCCTGTACATATACATACTGTCATACACTCCACACTCCTCTCCCTGTACATATACATACTGTCATACACTCCACACTCCTCTCCCTGTACATATACACACCGTCATACACTCTGCATTCCTCTCCTGTACATATACACACCGCCATACACTCCGCACTCCTCTCCCTGTACATATACACACTGTCATACACTCCACACTCCTCTCCCTGTACATATACACACTGTAATACACTCCGCACTCCTCTCCCTGTACATATACACACTGTAATACACTCCGCACTCCTCTCCCTGTACATATACATACTGTCATACACTCCGCACTCCTCTCCCTGTACATATACACACCGCCATACACTCCGCACTCCTCTCCCTGTACATATACACACCGCCATACACTCCCCCATCCTCTCCTGTACATATACACACCGTCATACACTCCACACTCCTCTCCTGTACATATACACACCACGATACACTCCACACTCCTCTCCCTGTACATATACACACTGTCATACACTCCGCACTCCTCTCCCTGTACATATACACACCGCCATACACTCCGCACTCCTCTCCTGTACATATACACACCGCCATACACTCCGCACTCCTCTCCTGTACATATACACACCACCATACACTCCACACTCCTCTCCCTGTACATACTACCCACCGCCATACACTCCGCACTCCTCTCCTGTACATATACCCACCACCATACACTCCGCACTCCTCTCCTGTACATATACACACTGTCATACACTCCGCACTCCTCTCCTGTACATATACATACTGTCATACACTCCGCACTCCTCTCCTGTACATATACACACTGCCATACACTCCACACTCCTCTCCCTGTACATATACACACCACCATACACTCCGCACTCCTCTCCCTGTACATATACACACCGCCATACACTCCGCACTCCTCTCCCTATACATATACACACCGCCATACACTCCACACTCCTCTCCCTGTACATATACACACCGCCATACACTCCACACTCCTCTCCCTGTACATATACACACCGTCATACACTCCGCACTCCTCTCCCTGTACATATACACACCGTCATACACTCCACACTCCTCTCCCTGTACATATACACACTGTCATACACTCCGCACTCCTCTCCCTGTACATATACACACCGCCATACACTCCGCACTCCTCTCCTGTACATATACACACCGTCATACACTCCGCACTCCTCTCCTGTACATATACACACCGCCATACACTCCGCACTCCTCTCCCTGTACATATACACACCGTCATACACTCCGCACTCCTCTCCCTGTACATATACGAACTGTCATACACTCCGCACTCCTCTCCCTGTACATATACACACCGTCATACACTCCGCACTCCTCTCCTGTACATATACATACTGTCATACACTCCACACTCCTCTCCCTGTACATATACACACCGTCATACACTCCGCACTCCTCTCCTGTACATATACACACCGTCATACACTCCGCACTCCTCTCCCTGTACATATACACACTGTCATACACTCCGCACTCCTCTCCCTGTACATATACACACCGCCATACACTCCGCACTCCTCTCCCTGTACATATACACACTGTCATACACTCCGCACTCCTCTCCTGTACATATACACACCACCATACACTCCGCACTCCTCTCCCTGTACATATACACACTGTCATACACTCCGCACTCCTCTCCCTGTACATATACACACTGTCATACACTCCGCACTCCTCTCCTGTACATATACATACTGTCATACACTCCGCACTCCTCTCCTGTACATATACACACCGCCATACACTCCGCACTCCTCTCCTGTACATATACACACCGCCATACACTCTTCACTCCTCTCCCTGTACATATACACACCGTCATACACTCCGCACTCCTCTCCCTGTACATATACACACCGCCATACACTCCGCACTCCTCTCCCTGTACATATACACACTGTCATACACTCCGCACTCCTCTCCCTGTACATATACACACCACCATACACTCTGCACTCCTCTCCTGTACATATACACACCGCCATACACTCTGCACTCCTCTCCCTGTACATATACACACCGCCATACACTCCGCACTCCTCTCCTGTACATATACACACCGCCATACACTCCGCACTCCTCTCCTGTACATATACACACCGCCATACACTCTGCACTCCTCTCCCTGTACATATACACACCGTCATACACTCCGCACTCCTCTCCCTGTACATATACACACCGCCATACACTCTGCACTCCTCTCCCTGTACATATACACACCGCCATACACTCCGCACTCCTCTCCTGTACATATACATACTGTCATACACTCTGCACTCCTCTCCTGTACATATACACACCGCCATACACTCCGCACTCCTCTCCTGTACATATACACACCGCCATACACTCCGCACTCCTCTCCTGTACATATACACACTGTCATACACTCCGCACTCCTCTCCCTGTACATATACACACCACCATACACTCCGCACTCCTCTCCTGTACATATACACACCGCCATACACTCTGCACTCCTCTCCTGTACATATACACACCACCATACACTCCGCACTCCTCTCCCTGTACATATACACACCGCCATACACTCCGCACTCCTCTCCTGTACATATACACACCGCCATACACTCCGCACTCCTCTCCTGTACATATACACACCACCATACACTCTGCACTCCTCTCCTGTACGTATACACACCGCCATACACTCCGCACTCCTCTCCTGTACATATACACACCGCCATACACTCCTCACTCCTCTCCTGTACGTATACACACCGCCATACACTCTGCACTCCTCTCCTGTACATATACACACCACCATACACTCCGCACTCCTCTCCTGTACATATACACACTGTCATACACTCCACACTCCTCTCCCTGTACATATACACACCGCCTTACACTCCGCACTCCTCTCCCTGTACATATACACACCGCCATACACTCCGCACTCCTCTCCTGTACATATACACACTGTCATACACTCCGCACTCCTCTCCCTGTACATATACACACCACCATACACTCCGCACTCCTCTCCCTGTACATATACACACCGCCATACACTCCGCACTCCTCTCCTGTACATATACACACTGTCATACACTCTGCACTCCTCTCCTGTACATATACACACCGTCATACACTCCGCACTCCTCTCCTGTACATATACACACCACCATACACTCCGCACTCCTCTCCCTGTACATATACACACCGCCATACACTCCACACTCCTCTCCTGTACATATACACACTGTCATACACTCCGCACTCCTCTCCTGTACATATACACACCACCATACACTCCGCACTCCTCTCCCTGTACATATACACACCTCCATACACTCCGCACTCCTCTCCCTGTACATATACACACCGTCATACACTCCACACTCCTCTCCCTGTACATATACACACCACCATACACTCTGCACTCCTCTCCTGTACATATACCCACCGTCATACACTCCGCACTCCTCTCCCTGTACATATACACACCGCCATACACTCCGCACTCCTCTCCCTGTACATATACACACCATCATACACTCCGCACTCCTCTACCTGTACATATACACACCACCATACACTCCACACTCCTCTCCTGTACATATACACACCACCATACACTCCGCACTCCTCTCCCTGTACATATACACAGCTCCATACACTCTGCACTCCTCTCCCTGTACATATACACACCGCCATACACTCCGCACTCCTCTCCTGTACATATACACACTGTCATACACTCCGCACTCCTCTCCCTGTACATATACACACCGTCATACACTCTGCACTCCTCTCCCTGTACATATACACACCGTCATACACTCTGCACTCCTCTCCTGTACATATACACACTGTCATACACTCCGCACTCCTCTCCCTGTACATATACACACCACCATACACTCCGCACTCCTCTCCTGTACATATACACACCGCCATACACTCCGCACTCCTCTCCTGTACATATACACACCGTCATACACTCCGCACTTCTCTCCCTGTACATATACACACCGTCATACACTCCGCACTCCTCTCCTGTATATATACATACCGCCATACACTCCACACTCCTCTCCCTGTACATATACACACCGCCATACACTCCGCACTTCTCTCCCTGTACATATACACACCGTCATACACTCCGCACTCCTCTCCTGTACATATACACACTGTCATACACTCCACACTCCTCTCCCTGTACATATACACACTGTCATACACTCCACACTCCTCTCCCTGTACATATACACACCGTCATACACTCCGCACTCCTCTCCTGTACATATACACACTGTCATACACTCCACACTCCTCTCCCTGTACATATACACACCGCCATACACTCCGCACTCCTCTCCTGTACATATACACACCGTCATACACTCCACACTCCTCTCCCTGTACATATACACACCGTCATACACTCCGCACTTCTCTCCCTGTACATATACACACCGTCATACACTCCGCACTCCTCTCCTGTACATATACATACTGTCATACACTCCGCACTCCTCTCCTGTACATATACACACCGTCATACACTCCACACTCCTCTCCCTGTACATATACACACCGTCATACACTCCACACTCCTCTCCCTGTACATATACACACCGTCATACACTCCGCACTCCTCTCCCTGTACATATACACACTGTCATACACTCCACACTCCTCTCCCTGTACATATACACACCGTCATACACTCCGCACTCCTCTCCTGTACATATACATACTGTCATACACTCCACACTCCTCTCCCTGTACATATACACACTGTCATACACTCCACACTCCTCTCCCTGTACATATACACACCGTCATACACTCCGCACTCCTCTCCTGTACATATACATACTGTCATACACTCCGCACTCCTCTCCCTGTACATATACACACCGCCATACACTCTGCACTCCTCTCCCTGTACATATACACACCGTCATACACTCCGCACTCCTCTCCTGTACATATACACACTGTCATACACTCCGCACTCCTCTCCCTGTACATATACACACTGTCATACACTCCGCACTCCTCTCCCTGTACATATACACACCGTCATACACTCTGCATTCCTCTCCTGTACATATGCACACCGTCATACACTCCGCACTCCTCTCCCTGTACATATACACACCGCCATACACTCTGCACTCCTCTCCCTGTACATATACACACTGTCATACACTCTGCACTCCTCTCCCTGTACATATACACACTGTCATACACTCCGCACTCCTCTCCCTGTACATATACATACTGTCATACACTCCGCACTCCTCTCCCTGTACATATACACACCGCCATACACTCCGCACTCCTCTCCCTGTACATATACACACCGCCATACACTCCCCCATCCTCTCCTGTACATATACACACTGTCATACACTCCACACTCCTCTCCTGTACATATACACACCACGATACACTCCACACTCCTCTCCCTGTACATATACATACTGTCATACACTCCACATTCCTCTCCCTGTACATATACATACTGTCATACACTCCACACTCCTCTCCCTGTACATATACACACCGTCATACACTCTGCATTCCTCTCCTGTACATATACACACCGCCATACACTCTGCACTCCTCTCCCTGTACATATACACACCGCCATACACTCCGCACTCCTCTCCCTGTACATATACACACTGTCATACACTCCACACTCCTCTCCCTGTACATATACACACTGTAATACACTCCGCACTCCTCTCCCTGTACATATACACACTGTAATACACTCCGCACTCCTCTCCCTGTACATATACATACTGTCATACACTCCGCACTCCTCTCCCTGTACATATACACACCGCCATACACTCCGCACTCCTCTCCCTGTACATATACACACCGCCATACACTCCGCACTCCTCTCCCTGTACATATACACACCGCCATACACTCCCCCATCCTCTCCTGTACATATACACACTGTCATACACTCCACACTCCTCTCCTGTACATATACACACCACGATACACTCCACACTCCTCTCCCTGTACATATACACACTGTCATACACTCCGCACTCCTCTCCCTGTACATATACACACCACGATACACTCCACACTCCTCTCCCTGTACATATACACACTGTCATACACTCCGCACTCCTCTCCCTGTACATATACACACCGCCATACACTCTGCACTCCTCTCCCTGTACATATACACACCGTCATACACTCCGCACTCCTCTCCTGTACATATACACACTGTCATACACTCCGCACTCCTCTCCCTGTACATATACACACTGTCATACACTCCGCA
This sequence comes from Staurois parvus, assembly GCF_062004578.1. Classification (NCBI taxonomy): domain Eukaryota; kingdom Metazoa; phylum Chordata; class Amphibia; order Anura; family Ranidae; genus Staurois; species Staurois parvus. Next base: position 828,019 of record NW_028319048.1, read on the forward strand.
CTCCTCTCCCTGTACATATACACACCGTCATACACTCTGCATTCCTCTCCTGTACATATGCACACCGTCATACACTCCGCACTCCTCTCCCTGTACATATACACACCGCCATACACTCTGCACTCCTCTCCCTGTACATATACACACTGTCATACACTCTGCACTCCTCTCCCTGTACATATACACACTGTCATACACTCCGCACTCCTCTCCCTGTACATATACACACTGTCATACACTCCGCACTCCTCTCCCTGTACATATACACACTGTCATACACTCCGCACTCCTCTCCCTGTACATATACACACTGTCATACACTCTGCACTCCTCTCCCTGTACATATACACACTGTCATACACTCCGCACTCCTCTCCCTGTACATATACATACTGTCATACACTCCGCACTCCTCTCCCTGTACATATACACACCGCCATACACTCCGCACTCCTCTCCCTGTACATATACACACCGCCATACACTCCCCCATCCTCTCCTGTACATATACACACTGTCATACACTCCACACTCCTCTCCTGTACATATACACACCACGATACACTCCACACTCCTCTCCCTGTACATATACATACTGTCATACACTCCACATTCCTCTCCCTGTACATATACACACCGTCATACACTCTGCATTCCTCTCCTGTACATATACACACCGCCATACACTCTGCACTCCTCTCCCTGTACATATACACACCGCCATACACTCCGCACTCCTCTCCCTGTACATATACACACTGTCATACACTCCACACTCCTCTCCCTGTACATATACACACTGTAATACACTCCGCACTCCTCTCCCTGTACATATACACACTGTAATACACTCCGCACTCCTCTCCCTGTACATATACATACTGTCATACACTCCGCACTCCTCTCCCTGTACATATACACACCGCCATACACTCCGCACTCCTCTCCCTGTACATATACACACCGCCATACACTCCCCCATCCTCTCCTGTACATATACACACTGTCATACACTCCACACTCCTCTCCTGTACATATACACACCACGATACACTCCACACTCCTCTCCCTGTACATATACACACTGTCATACACTCCGCACTCCTCTCCCTGTACATATACACACCACGATACACTCCACACTCCTCTCCCTGTACATATACACACTGTCATACACTCCGCACTCCTCTCCCTGTACATATACACACCGCCATACACTCCGCACTCCTCTCCTGTACATATACACACCGCCATACACTCCGCACTCCTCTCCCTGTACATATACACACCACCATACACTCCACACTCCTCTCCCTGTACATACTACCCACCGCCATACACTCCGCACTCCTCTCCTGTACATATACCCACCACCATACACTCCGCACTCCTCTCCTGTACATATACACACTGTCATACACTCCGCACTCCTCTCCTGTACATATACATACTGTCATACACTCCGCACTCCTCTCCTGTACATATACACACCGCCATACACTCCACACTCCTCTCCTGTACATATACACACTGCCATACACTCCACACTCCTCTCCCTGTACATATACACACCACCATACACTCCGCACTCCTCTCCCTGTACATATACACACCGCCATACACTCCGCACTCCTCTCCCTGTACATATACACACCGCCATACACTCCGCACTCCTCTCCCTATACATATACACACCGCCATACACTCCACACTCCTCTCCCTGTACATATACACACCGCCATACACTCCACACTCCTCTCCCTGTACATATACACACCGTCATACACTCCGCACTCCTCTCCCTGTACATATACACACCGTCATACACTCCACACTCCTCTCCCTGTACATATACACACTGTCATACACTCCGCACTCCTCTCCCTGTACATATACACACCGCCATACACTCCGCACTCCTCTCCTGTACATATACACACCGTCATACACTCCGCACTCCTCTCCTGTACATATACACACCGCCATACACTCCGCACTTCTCTCCCTGTACATATACACACCGTCATACACTCCGCACTCCTCTCCTGTACATATACACACCACCATACACTCCGCACTCCTCTCCTGTACATATACACACTGTCATACACTCCGCACTCCTCTCCTGTACATATACACACCGTCATACACTCCGCACTCCTCTCCTGTACATATACACACCGCCATACACTCCGCACTCCTCTCCTGTACATATACACACCGTCATACACTCCACACTCCTCTCCTGTACATATACACACTGTCATACACTCTGCACTCCTCTCCTGTACATATACACACCGCCATACACTCCGCACTCCTCTCCTGTACATATACACACCGCCATACACTCTGCACTCCTCTCCTGTACATATACACACCACTATACACTCCGCACTCCTCTCCTGTACATATACATACTGTCATACACTCCGCACTCCTCTCCCTGTACATATACACACCGCCATACACTCCGCACTCCTCTCCCTGTACATATACACACTGTCATACACTCCGCACTCCTCTCCCTGTACATATACACACTGTCATACACTCCGCACTCCTCTCCCTGTACATATACACACCACCATACACTCCGCACTCCTCTCCTGTACATATACACACCGCCATACACTCTGCACTCCTCTCCTGTACGTATACACACCGCCATACACTCCGCACTCCTCTCCCTGTACATATACACACCGCCATACACTCTGCACTCCTCTCCTGTACATATACACACCACCATACACTCCACACTCCTCTCCCTGTACATATACACACAGTCATACACTCTGCACTCCTCTCCTGTACATATACACACCACCATACACTCCGCACTCCTCTCCCTGTACATATACACACCGTCATACACTCCGCACTCCTCTCCCTGTACATATACACACCGCCATACACTCCACACTCCTCTCCTGTACATATACACACTGTCATACACTCCGCACTCCTCTCCCTGTACATATACACACTGTCATACACTCCGCACTCCTCTCCCTGTACATATACACACCGCCATACACTCCACACTCCTCTCCTGTACATATACACACTGTCATACACTCCACACTCCTCTCCCTGTACATATACACACCGCCATACACTCCACACTCCTCTCCCTGTACATATACACACCGTCATACACTCCGCACTCCTCTCCTGTACATATACACACCGTCATACACTCCACACTCCTCTCCTGTACATATACACACTGTCATACACTCCGCACTCCTCTCCCTGTACATATACACACCACCATACACTCCGCACTCCTCTCCCTGTACATATACACACTGTCATACACTCCGCACTCCTCTCCTGTACATATACACACCACCATACACTCCACACTCCCCTCCTGTACATATACACACCGCCATACACTCCACACTCCCCTCCTGTACATATACACACCGCCATACACTCCGCACTTCTCTCCCTGTACATATACACACCGTCATACACTCCGCACTCCTCTCCTGTACATATACACACCACCATACACTCCGCACTCCTCTCCTGTACATATACACACCGCCATACACTCCGCAATCCTCTCCTGTACATATACACACCGTCATACACTCCGCACTCCTCTCCTGTACATATACACACCGCCATACACTCCGCACTCCTCTCCTGTACATATACACACCGTCATACACTCCACACTCCTCTCCTGTACATATACACACTGTCATACACTCTGCACTCCTCTCCTGTACATATACACACCGCCATACACTCCGCACTCCTCTCCTGTACATATACACACCGCCATACACTCTGCACTCCTCTCCTGTACATATACACACCACTATACACTCCGCACTCCTCTCCTGTACATATACACACCGCCATACACTCCGCACTCCTCTCCCTGTACATATACACACCACCATACACTCCGCACTCCTCTCCTGTACATATACACACCGCCATACACTCCGCACTCCTCTCCTGTACATATACACACCACCATACACTCCGCACTCCTCTCCTGTACATATACACACTGTCATACACTCCGCACTCCTCTCCCTGTACATATACACACCACCATACACTCCGCACTCCTCTCCCTGTACATATACACGCCTCCATACACTCCGCACTCCTCTCCCTGTACATATACACACCGTCATACACTCCGCACTCCTCTCCTGTACATATACACACCACCATACACTCCGCACTCCTCTCCCTGTACATATACCCACCGCCATACACTCTGCACTCCTCTCCCTGTACATATACACACCGTCATACACTCCGCACTCCTCTCCCTGTACATATACACACCGCCATACACTCCGCACTCCTCTCCCTGTACATATACACACCGCCATACACTCCACACTCCTCTCCTGTACATATACACACTGTCATACACTCCGCACTCCTCTCCTTTACATATACACACTGTCATACACTCCGCAGTCCTCTCCCTGTACATATACACACCACCATACACTCCGCACTCCTCTCCTGTACATATACACACCACCATACACTCCGCACTCCTCTCCCTGTACATATACACACCACCATACACTCCGCACTCCTCTCCTGTACATATACACACTGTCATACACTCCGCACTCCTCTCCCTGTACATATACATACTGTCATACACTCCACACTCCTCTCCCTGTACATATACACACCGCCATACACTCCACACTCCTCTCCCTGTACATATACACACCGCCATACACTCCACACTCCTCTCCTGTACATATACACACCGCCATACACTCCGCACTCCTCTCCCTGTACATATACACACCGCCATACACTCCGCACTCCTCTCCCTGTACATATACACACCGCCATACACTCCGCACTCCTCTCCCTGTACATAGACACACCGCCATACACTCCACACTCCTCTCCTGTACATATACACACTGTCATACACTCCGCACTCCTCTCCTGTACATATACACACCGTCATACACTCCGCACTCCTCTCCCTGTACATATACACACCGCCATACACTCCACACTCCTCTCCTGTACATATACACACCACCATACACTCCGCACTCCTCTCCTGTACATATACACACTGTCATACACTCCGCACTCCTCTCCTGTACATATACACACCGCCATACACTCCGCACTCCTCTCCTGTACATATACACACCGCCATACACTCCGCACTCCTCTCCCTGTACATATACACTCCGCCATACACTCCGCACTCCTCTCCTGTACATATACACACCGCCATACACTCCTCTCCTGTACATATACACACCACCATACACTCCGCACTCCTCTCCCTGTACATATACACTCTGCCATACACTCCGCACTCCTCTCCTGTACATATACACACCACCATACACTCTGCACTCCTCTCCTGTACATATACACACCGCCATACACTCTGCACTCCTCTCCTGTACATATACACACCGCCATACACTCCGCACTGTACATTCCCTATTTAACATTACCTCATTCTGCACTATGTAAGTCATCTCAGGCACTATTTAACCACACCCCTTTTAAGCCATGCCCAATTTTTAGCGCAATTTAAAACACACCCCTCCGCTCTCATGCCTTCCTCTCTCAGTCCTCCTCTCTCGGTCCTCCTCTCTCTCTTTCTCTCTCAAACTCCTCCTCTTTTTCACCCTCTCACTCCCCTCTCTCTTTCACTTCCCCCACATGGCAGCCATCTTTAAACCTGGAAGTGCCCAGTGGCTTCTACGGAAAGAAGATGGGAACATCCATGCAGACTTTGCTGCAGTAAATATTTAAATTCTATGCAGCTGAGCTGCAATATGTAGGTAGGGTGTTGTGTGGGTGTGGCTTGAGTGTAGGCAGGGGCACAGGGGGCCCCATTATCTCTTACTGCCCAGGGGGCCCCAAGAGTTGTCAGTACGCCCCTAGTCAGGGGGCAACTGACTGTGTACCAGGCTCTGGCCCAAGTGGATCTCCAGAGCCAAGGCCTAGAGCAGAACGTAAAGACTTCATAGACTGAAACTGAAAATGTTTTGTGTGATGTAAAATGTAATGATATGTGCAATGCAGACGCTCCTTCTGTTACAGTGGTGACCTGCAGCATCCTTGACAAAAGACTTGTTTTTGCTTGGTCAACTTGGAATGCACATTGCCTCATCAGAGTGTATCAGAATTCTACTGATCCTTGATCTAGAAAAGGTATTTGCCATTTGCAGTCACTCTGGGGATTTAATGTCCAATGCATGAGGCCAAAATCAATTCCTCTAGTGTCCTAATCTGAAGAATAGTCAAACTGTGGAGGAACTACCAAGGTTACAAAGGTCGCACTTGTGATCTGTCTCTGGCGGTCTGCCAGTGTGGGGGGACCCCAAGACAGCAAGACTGGTGGTCTGGGTTGTCACGGATCCAACCCACATGCACACGCCCACAGCGACTAGCTAACTGAGGCGTGCACATCCGGCCGTGACTTGGGGTTAAAAGGGAATGATGGGAACTTAGTCTGAATATATAAGACCGGCCGTGATATACTTTCACAGCTGCCATCTTGAGGAGTACATGCATGCTGGCCGGCTCCACATCTGTCTCCCTCCTGAACCACGCTCCCTACCATTGAGAGGCAGACAATACAGGCACCAGTGACAGTCGTTCCACATGGTGTTTCTACACCACAATACCCAACATGCTTTTATTACTCTTCTACCATGTGAGTGTTCCTACTTTTTATTATATATTAACCACTTGCCTGCCGGGCACTTATACCCCCTTCCTTACCAGGCCAATTTTCAGCTTTCAGCGCTGTCGCACTTTAACAATTGCGCGGTCATGCAAGATTGTACCTATATTACATTTTTATCATTTTTTTCTCACAAATAGAGATTTCTTTGGGTGGTATTTAATCGCCACTGGGCGCTTTACATTTTGCGATATAAACAAAAAAAGTGCAAAAAATTTGAAAAAAAAAATTGTTTCTATTATAAAATTTTTCAAACAGGTAATTTTTCTCCTTCACTGATGAGGCAGCACTGATGGGCACTGATAGTCAGCACTGATAGGCAGCACTAATGAGGTGGCACTGATACACGGCACTGATAGGCAGCACTAATGAGGTGTCACATATAGGCGGCACTGATATACTGCACTGATAGGCGACACTGATGATGGGTACTGATAGACAGCACTGATAGGTGGCACTGATAGGTGGCACTGATGATGGGTACTGATAGACAGCACTGATAGGTGGCACTGACTGGCATCACTGCTGGGCACTGACTGGCACAACTGCTGGGCACTCACTAGTGGCACTGACTGGCAGCACTGCTGGGCTGCACTGATGGGCACTGGTGGGTGGCACTGATGGGTACAGGTGGGTGGCATTGGTGGGTGGGCACAGGTAGGTGGCACTTCTGGGCACAGGTGTGTGACACTGCTGGGTGGCACAGGTGGGTGGCACTGCTGGGCACAGGTGGGCAGAACTGGTGAGTGCCACTGCTGGGCACCGATCATCAGGGCACTCATCATCAGGGATAATCGGTGCCAATCCCCGCTCTAACAACTGCCGGTTCTCAGCAGTACTTTCCTCACGATCTGACAGCGTAAGGAAAGTGCAGCCGAGAACCGGCACTTGCATTTCCCTGTGATCAGCGTGTCATTGGACAAGCCTGATCATGTGGTAAAAGGCCGCTGTGATTGGCCTTTTACCACATCACGTGATCAGCTGTGTCCATAGGACACAGCGATCACGGAGATCGCCGGGAGCGTGCCCCCTGGGGCGCGCAGGAGAACGCATTCTGGGAGGACGTCATATGATGTCCACCCAGAACTGGCCGGCCGCAGTGCAGCCGTCATTCGGCTATCTGCGGTCGGCAAGTAGTTAAAGCGGTCTGCTCCACTTAGTGGCGCTTCTTCTTCTCCTTACTACACAGAGTCTGCTACAGTACTGCATGGAGCTTGCCCTTAGTGCCACACAGACCCCCCCTTATCCAAGTCACCCGGACCATTTCTAAATACTACTAGACTTTTCGGACTTTGCTCCAGGATTTGAGTTGATTATCATCACTTCTAGAGGAGTGTTTCAGCCTACTGGCACTCATCAGTGTTGGGCCGATGACTTCAGGCTATGTTCTCTGGGAAATGTATGCAAATATACCTCTTCACAAGGTGGTGAAATCTCTTTGCCTGGTGACTTGAGTACTACTTTGAAGCGACTTTGAAGCAACTCTGAAGCAACTTTTAGGGATTGCCTGGGTAATCCTCCTGTAATGTCGGATCCAATTCACATCAATATAGAAGAGGATCCGACTTGGAGGCGACTTCCCTTAAAGTCTAAGGGCACATATCAGATAGAAGTCACCTTGAAGTAGTACCTTTTCTAAAGTTGGAACGACTTCAGTAGTGCTACTTAAGACAGCTCTCATTGACTAACATGGGATTTCACGTATCATGCGACTTGGAGTCTCACAAGTTGGATTCCAAGTCGCAGCAGTGTGAACCGAGCCTTAACCACTTGCCTACCTGCCACAGTGTATATACTGCGGCAGGGCGGCACCGCTGTGCTAGAGCACATAAAAAACCAGCGTCTAGCAAAACAGGTAGGGGGTGCGCACGAGGCGCGTGCTCACCCTACATGCACCGCCGATCGCGGCAGCGGGTGTCCATCACCGGATCCCGGCGGGTCATTATCCGATTAGCGGCACTCACTGACAGAGAGCACAGCTGCACTGTTTACACTGCACCTCTGCTCCCTGTCAGCACCTAACACACTGTCACAGAGAGCAGAGGTTAGCTTTCTGGGACAGTGTGTTCCCCTGAAGTACACCCCCCCCCCCCGCCCTCTAGTAAAACACTCCCCTCACACAGTTAACCCTTTCGTTGAATAAAAAAGTTTACCCCTTCCTCCCCAGTGCCATTACTACAGTGTCAGTGTTTTTTTCACTGATCACTGTATTGGTGTCACTGGGGATGTCAGTGACACCAAATCAGTACCCCCCAGTGTCAAAATGTCTGCCGTAGTCCCGCCATAAGTCGCTAATCACTGTCATAAATCGCTGATCACCACCATAAGTCGCTGATTGCCACAATTATTATTATAAAAAAAAAAAAATCCCAGTATCTTTCCCGCCATTTGTAAACGCTATAACTTTCACGTAAACCAATTAATTTACACATATTGGGATTTTGTTTAGCAAAGACACGGAGCAGAATACATTTTGGCCGAAATTTATGACAAAATTTGATTTTTAAATTTTTTTACTGGACATGTTTTATAGCAAAAAGTCCAAAATATTGTTTTTTTTCTCAAAAATGTCAGCCTTTTTTTTTTATAGCACAAAAAATAAAAAACGCACAGGCAATCAAATACCCCCGAAAAGAGCTCAATTTGTGGGAAAAAAAGGACGTAAATTTAATTTGGGTGCAGTGTTGCATGACCGCACAATTGTCAGTTAAAGTAACGCAGCGACGTAACACAAACCACTTCTGTAACCGCTTCCTGACCGCCCTATAGCAGAAATACTACTACAGGGCGGCACAGGTGCGCAAAATCACATTTATATATACATGATTTGTGCTCCTGTGGCTTTCACGCCCCTCCCAGATGGCGTCAGATTGCCAGTCAGTACACCAGTCATCACATTTAACCCCTTTATTGCCAGGAACATGCTCATACACAATAAACCTCCATTGCTAGTATAGTGTCTGAACGGGTCAATATCTTTGATCACATTAGTATAGCGTCCTCAAAAACACAGCGTTAGCGGGATCAGCCCCGGCACCTGCCAACACCTGTGTTTAGCCCCTACGCTTAGCCCCCCTTCTCCCCCAGCAAGTGCAGTGTCAGTAGGTCACTGTCACTTGATACATTGCACACAAAACCGCAGTGTTGGCAGAATCAGGCCAGATCTCTGTTAGCACTTGTCGGTAAATTTTGATGACTCTCATATGCAGCAGAGTGCCAGTACTAGTGCCACGCTACCTTTTGGTGAACTGGCGAGTACCAGCGGCCTAGTACATCCTGGTCTTTCACATACCTCTTAGATTATAGGCTCCCAGGATCAGGGCCCTCCTATCCCTCTTGTATTGAACTGTATTGTTGCTGTATTGTCTCCCGTTATATTGTACAGCGCTGAGCAAACTGTTGGCACCATAAATCCTGTATAATAATAGTAATAATACCAGCACTGCAGTATGACTTGGTGAAGTGGTGAGTCCCATAAGTGCAGTACAAGCTGGTGAGGTGGCGAGCACAAGTATTGTCCCGCAACCACCAAGAATTCGCACACAGACCCGTAGAGCCCCTAATATCCTTCTGGATGTGCTTACAAATCCCGATTGGCAACCCACAAATTCTGCAGCACCCATACTTCCCCCATCCACTGCCCAACCTGGAATTCAGGTGGAAATAAAAAATTTAACTCCTCCCCTTGATTTTTGGAGCTGTTTTTCACAGATGATCTGTATGCATTGATTGTGGATCAAAGCAATTTATATGCACAACAATTTATCGCCGCCAACCAAAATTCAAACCTTGCCAGACCATTCACATGGAAACCCACTACGGTTTCCGAATTTACTTTTTTTGGGCCTAACCCTCAACATGGGCATTCATTCATCGTATGCCGTGTTCTCTGCTGCCATGGCCAGGCATAGATATGAGAGTATAATGTGTTTTATGCATTTCAACGACAATACACTCTGTCATCCTCGGGGTGACCCTGAATTTGACCGGCTCCACAAAATTCAGCCCCTTGCAAATCACCTTAACCAAACATATGCAGATGTCTATACTCCCCAGCAAAACATCTGCGTTGATGAGTCCCGAATTAATTTTTATGGCCGCCTTGCATTCAAACAATTTCTCCCCGGCAAGCGTGCCAGATATGAGGTCAAGATGTAGAAGACCTGTGAGAGGACAACAGGCTACACTTATAAGTTTTGGATTTACGAGGGAAAAGATAGTAACGTGGAGCTCCCCGGATGCCCAGATTACATGGGGAGCAGTGGCAAGATAGTTTGGGACTTGGTGTCATCATTTCTCCATATGGGGTACCACTTATACATGAACATTTTTTATTCAAGTGTGCCACTATTTAGACATTTGTACAATCTTGTAACTGGCGCACGTGGCACCGCGTGACCTAATGTGTGCCCACCATTAGAAGTGGGTGGATGCAGGGTGGTATATTCTAATGGTGGGCATACCACACACTTTTGTTTTGGCAGAGATTTCTTCTCTTTTTTTCATTCGTTCTACAGGCTGCATACAAAAAACCCCAAAAGAATATAGCATATATAACCAACAAGGACCAGAGATGCACTGGTATATCACTGGACTTTGAATAGTTATACCAGGATGATGCCTACAGCTGCAGGCATCATCCTGGTATCATTTTTTTCAGCTGGCGATCAGCTTTCATGTAAAAGCAATCCTAGTGGCTAATTAGCTGCAGGATTGCTTTTACAAGCAGCGGGAGACAATGCCCCCCCCCCTCCTCCGCTGCCTTCCACTGCCTTCTCGGGCAGTCCCGTGCTATCGGGGGAACCTGGGAATGCAGCCGGTGTTTCTGCCAGCTGACCATAGAGTTGATTGGAGACCAGAGTGGTGCCAATCATCTCTATAGTCTAAGAATTTGGAAGCTACAAGCATTTCATCACTTCGGTTTCGCAGGATATAAACAGCGCCATTTGTAAATTGGGAAAGCATCTGATCACACCGATCTTGGTTTGATTAGATAATGTAAGGGCAGAGGAGATATCCAGAGTCTGATAGACCCCAGATTTCTCAAAAAAGAATATATGACAATGTCCATTGAAGTTATAGGAGATATTTGCATTCCCTGTGATAGCATTAAAAGTGCTGAAAAAAAAAATTAAAAGGACAGTGTAAAAATAATTAAAAGATCAAAATAACTTAAAAAAAAAGTACCACCGCCCCACACGTATGCGCGCACCTGTGTTCATGAGTGTTGACCCTGTGCCAGTATAGTAACAGCGGTTGCACCATACATGTGAGGTATTGCCGTGAACGTCAGATCAAGGGTAGTAATTCTAACACTAGACCTCCTCTGTACATCTAAAATGGTAGCTTGTAAAGGCTTTTAAACATTGCCTATGGATATTAAAAATGTATGCAGTTTGTCATCATTGCACGGGGCATGCACAGTTTTAAAGTATGCCATGTTTGGTATCTATTTACTCTGCATACCATCATCTTTTATATTTTACCAAATAATTGGCCAATATATTTTTGTGCATTAAAAGTAAAAACAGTGAATTTTTTTTAAAAAAATTGCGTTTGAAAAATCGCTGAGCGAGTACTATATGCCCTAAAAAATTGTAGCACCCACCATTTTATTCACTAGGGAGTTTGCTTTAAAAATATATAATGTTTGGGGTTTAAATTAATTTCCTAGCAAAAAATACTGTCTTTTTTCATGTGAACAAAAAGTGTCAGAAAAGGCTTAATCTTCAGGTGGTTAGAAGAGTGAGTGATGTGTGGCATAAATTTCTAATGCTGGGCTTAAAACGCCCCCACCCCCCAAAACGACCCCTTTTTACAATGTAGATACCCCAAACTATTTGCTGAGAGGAATGTTGAATCAATAGAAGAATTAATTTTTTTAACACAAGTTTTTGGAAAATGGCAAACAAAATGACAAATTTCTTTACACAAAATTGTCACTTAAATGATTTACTGCTCACACATGCCATGGGTATATGTGGAGTTACTCCCCAAAATACATTCTGCTACTTCTCCCGAGTATGGGGGTATCACATGTGAGAGATGTTTTGGCAGTCTAGCCAAGTACAGGACCCCAAAATCCAATAAGCACCTTCAGGCTTTTAAAGGGCTTTATTTCCTTTTGTTGCCACAAGTTTTTGGAAAATGAAGAAAAAACAATAACATGTTTTCTATTCTTTTTTTATATTTCAAAACCTTGTGAGAAAAAATGAGATCTACAAAATACTCACCATGCCTGTTTTTAAATTCCTTGGGGTGTCTACTTACCAGAAAGGGGTCATTTAGGGGGGGGGGTGCTATCCTGGCATGTTTGGGCCTTCGAAACTGTGATAGGTAATGAGGAAGTGAAATGAGGAAGTTACGCACCTTCAGGCTTTCAAAGTGGTCATTGGATTTCAGGCTCCTGTATGTGGCTAGGCTTCCAAAAAGTCTCACACATGTGGTACCCCCATACTTGGGAAAAGTAGCAGAATGTATTTTGGGGTGTAATTCCACATATACCCATGGCTTGTGCGAGAAATAAATAATTTAAATCACAACTTTGTGTAAAAAAAAAAATTTTTTTGTCATATTCCAGAAACTTGTGGAAAAATAATAAATCTTCCATGGACTCAATATGCCTCTCAGCAGATAGCTTAGGGTGTCTACTTTCCAAAAAGCGGTCATTTGGGGGTGTTTGTACTGTCCTGGTATTTTAGTACCTCAAGAAATGTGATGGGCAGTCAGAAAGTAAAAGCTGCGTAAATTCCATTATCTATACCATAGTTTGTAAAACTTTCACACAAAGCAATCAATATACACTCTTTGGGATGCCATGGAGCAGAATACATTTTGGTCTAAATTCATAACCAACTTTGAGTTTACTATATATTTTTTATAGCTGAAAGTAAAAAAATATTGTTTTTCTTAAAATTTTTTTTGGTCTTTTTTTGTTTATAGTGTGAAAAACAAAAAGCGCACAGGTGATCAAATACCACTGAAAGAAAGCTCTATTTGTGTGAAAAAAAGGACGTAAATTTTGTTTGGGTGCAGCATTGCATGACCGCGCAATTATCAGTTGAATTAGTGCAGCACCAAGTAGCAAAAAGAGGCGTGGTCATTAAGGGGGGTAAATCCTCAGGAGGGCGAGGGGTTAAAGAGGCACTTTTATCCTCTACATCCAGATATAGACTAACATGACCAGTCTAGCAACCAATTGATAGGCCTGAACATTGTCACATGACCAAGGAAGTGGCATCACCACTCTCCACAGACACTGTTTTTTTCTAGTGCCAGCTAAGGAGGAGGAAGAAACCGCAAGGAGAGGGATGGTGAGGTGAGTATAACCAAGTTGGGGTGCCTTTACAGAGACGCTGCTACTTTGGACTGCATGGTGACAGTAGGGTTACCACTTGACATCCGGAAGATTTACCCCCTTCCTGACCGGCATTTTTTTGCTATAGAGCTCTGCATTACTTTAACAGACAACTGTGCAATGCTGCATGTAAATTACATTGATGTCATTTGTTTCCCCACAAATAAAGGATTCTTTTGGTGTATTTGATCACCTCTGGGTTTTATATTGTTTGCACAATAAACAAAAAAAAGACCGAAAATACTCCAAAGAAAAAAAAAAAATATTTTTTTACTTTCTGCTATGAAACAAACAAAAAAAGTTTAAATCAAATTGCTTTGTAAATTTTGGGCAATATGTATTCTGCTACATTTTATTGGTAAAACAAAAATCCCAATAACCATATATTGATTGGTTTGAGCAAACCAATCTGCAAACCAGAGTCTGCAAACTATGGGATATATTCAGGAATTTGTATTTATATATTTATTTATTACTAGTAATGGCGGCGACCAGCTACTTATTGCAATACAATTGGACACTAACTGACACTAACTAGCACTTTGTGGGAACCAGTAACACTAGCTAGCTAAAAATATGCACTGACACTGTACTAATGACACTGGCTGGGAAGGGGTTACACATCTAGGGTGATCAAGGGGTTAACTGTATGCCTAGCTATGTGTAATGTGTCCTGCGTGTGGTGCTTTCACTAGGTAATGTGCTGGATTCTATTCCCTGCTTTGCATGGAAAGAGAATCCAGCACATTGCCGCCCACAGGACACAGCTCTGCCTTGTTTACCTATCAGTGGTCTCCAAACTGCGGCCTGGGGGCCATATGCGGCCCTTGGGACACTATGCCTCCCACTGATACCAGCAATGAGGCACTATTCCTCCCACTGATACCAATGATGGGGTACTATTCCTCCACTGACACCAATGATGGGGCACTATTCCTCCCACTGATACCAATGATGGGCACTATTCCTCTCACTGATACCAATGATGGGGCACTATTCCTCCCACCGACACCAATGATGGGACACTATTCCTCCCACTGACACCAATGATGGGGCACTATTCCTCCCACTGACACTAATGATGGGGCACTATTCCTCCCACTGATACCAATGATGGGGCACTATTCCTCCCACTGATACCAATGATGGGTCACTATTCCTCCCACTGACACCAATGATGGGGCACTATTCCTCCCACTGACACCAATGATGGGGCACTATTCCTCCCACTGATACCAATGATGGGGCACTATTCCTGCCACTGATACCAATGATGGGGCACTATTCCTCCCACTGATACCAATGATGGGTCACTATTCCTCCCACTGACACCAATGATGGGGCACTATTCCTCCCACTGATACCAATGATGGGGCACTATTCCTCCCACTGACACCAATGATGGGGCACTATTCCTCCCACTGACACCAATGATGGGGCACTATTCCTCCCACTGATACCAATGATGGGGCACTATTCCTCCCACTGATACCAATGATGGGACACTATTCCTCCCACTGACACCATTGATGGGGCACTATTCCTCCCACTGATACCAATGATGGGGCACTCTTCCTCTTAATGATACCAATGATGGGGCACTCTTCTTCTTAATGATACCAATGATGGGGCACAATTTCTCCCCCTTATACCAAATGTGGCAATATTTACCACCACTGATGCCAGGAACATTTCCACTCCCTTTTGCCACAGTCCAGCCCCCCTAAAGTCTGAAGGACAATAAATTGGTCCTTTGTTTACAAAGTTCGGAGACCCCTGTCTTAGATGACCCGCTGATCGGCTTCTGCTCTGACCAATCACCGCAGAAGTGGTATGCCAGTAATGCGCATGCGCACCGATAACCAGGAAGTGCAGAAACACATTTATATTTGTGATTCTACACAGCGTGGCTGCCCTGTAGCAGTATATCTGCTATGGGGGGTCGTGAAATGACTTCAATCATCCAATTCCAAACAAAATACTTTTTTTTTCCATTTTCCTTGCCTGTGATTGGGTGCTCTTTGCAAAGGGAATATTTACTACATTCACTCAACTTAGGGAAAATAATTGCAAAGTGAACTGCATATTTGTCTTTAAGGGCTCATGTACACGGGGCATTCGGAAAACTCTCCTGAATGATGGAAACTGACTGCTAAAATGTAGGCATTTATGCGCGTTTGTGTTTAGAAGCATTTTTAAAAGATAAGCTAAGGAGACCTTCCCAAATGCCCAGAATGCACTGAAAAATACAAAAAAATTTACTATTTCAGACATTTTGAGAGAAATAGAGAGAGTAGAAGCAGAGAGAGCAGTATGTGTTGAGATGTCCTGTCTTTTCTGGTTATATTCACTATGGATCCCATCATGAGCATAATGCGGCGCGTTCTATCATTGTTTCCTTCACGCCAAAGCTGGAACTGACTGCGCTGGTGTACCGGGTCCATTTGAGTACCGGGAAAACATTTTGCATGCATTTCTGATGATGAAAAAAAGGCTCTGTACAGCATCTGGATATGGAACAGTTAAAAACGCTTCTAAACGCAAACACTTTTAAACGCGGTTAACCACAATTACAAGCGTTTACACACATTTACAAGCGTTTGGTGTTTGAAACGCCGGTAAAATCTACTCCTGAACGCAATTTTGGTGCATTCAAAAACTGACTGTAAACTCAACTGCCTGTAAAGGACGATGTGCACACGGACACATAGGGAAACATTAGGGAGAGTTCAGGGGCTGCTGGAAAAAATGCAGAAAAGCTCCTGAACATCAGTTTATCAGCTGCAGTGTACATGAGCCCTTAGGATAGAAGAGTCATTCTTGAATCTTGCTGTGCTTTGTGTATTTCTTCCAGACCTGTGTGCTTCCGGTAGTACTGACTGAAGAAGCACCAAACACATGTATGGACGGTGTAGACGTGTGATTTATTGATTCCACAAATGGCATCAAATACATTTCAGGGGCCAAATAACCCCCTTAGGTCCCTCAGCATTTGGCAATTGTGACCGTAGCTAATGGACTCAAAGCTGAGAGCCCGGATCAATCAGAACCAGGGGGGTAAATAGTAAATGTGGGTCTGTGCTGGGAAGCCATATAGCATGTCTGCTTTACATAGGCACCCTGTACTAACTGCCCTCCTGGTTGTAATTTGCTATTCGCTACGGTGACAACTGCTAAGCCCTGATGAAGGGGGGAGGGGTTATTTGACCCCTGAAATGTGTTGGATGTTTGTTGTCTTTTGGCCATTTATAGAATCCATAAATCACATTTCTGGACATTCAGCACATGTGTTTGAGGTTTCTTCTGGCTATAGACTTCTTAAGCTGGGTGCCTCCATCTCTGGGAGGAACCCCCGTTCGGTGGAGTACTGCCGAACCCACACAGTCCAGCTTTTAAGATCTCTATGTAATGTTCGAAACGCGTTGGGGCTTTTTCTGGGAGCATTACATTACTGTAACCCTCTAAGGCAGTGGTTCTCAACCTTCCTAATGCCATGACCCTTTAATACAGTTCCTCATGTTGTGGTGACCCCCAGCCATAAAATTATTTACCCAGTAATTATAATTCATGAGTGTCGTTTTACCTCCAATACTGCTGCTTTCAACACAGTAGTTGCTTTTAACAGAGTAGCTGCTTTCAACACAGCAGCTGCTTTCTACACAGTAGCTGCTCTTTTGTGTTTTCGGATGGTTTTAGGGGACCCCTGTGAAAGGGTCGTTCGACCCCCAAAGGGGTCGCGACCCACAGGTTGAGAACCACTGCTCTAAGGGATTATATATATTGTGGGAGAAGTCTTTCGAGCTATAAGTATAATTTTAAATTGCAATGGATTTTTAATAATATTTTTCTACAATAAAGTGTATATATATAAAAACTTCTCATGAACATATATGCAATACTATATCAGCTGCATTAAAGTCCCAAAGGGGGTGTATTCTTTTGTATTTTGCTTTTAAGATCTCTAACCTGCCAGCTAAAGATCTGGATCCAGCACCCCACTCCCACCTCTTCTTGTAATAAAGACCGGCCACTGCTGATTTCTCTCCTTCTCCAGGGTGACTGGCCTGGTCTTGTGTCCACCCCCTCCTGTAGTTTTTCCTATTTACTTCACAGTCTATGTATAGCACAGCGTGGATGCCACTGCTACTTTTACAAGGTAATATCAGGGATTGCAAATACATTTGGCGCTCAGAAGGTGGATTTATATCCTTTATTGAGGAATAGATTTCAATTAGAGTGGGGAAAATAAATATTTGATCCCTGAAGATTTTGTAAGTTTGCCCACTTAAAAAGAAATGAAGGGTCTATAGTTTTTATCACAGGCGTATTTATATTATAGAGGCAGAATATCAACCACAGATCCAGAAAACACACGATACAAATGTTATAAACGGAGCTGCAGTTCAGTGAGCAAAATAAGTATTTGATCCCCAAGCAAAACATGACTTAGTAGTTGGTGGAGGAAACCTTGTTGGTGAGCACAGAGGTGAGACGTTTCTTGTAGTTGGTTCCCAGGTTTGCACACATCTCAGGTGGGATTTTGGTCCATTCTTCATCACAGATCTTCTCTAAATCATTAAAGTGTTACTAAACCCACAACAGTCCAATCAGTCTGTAGATGCAGGAAAGCATGCTGGTTATACTCACTGTGGAATCTAAGGGGTTCATCCTCTGCATTGTGTAAAAAGGCTGTTTGATCCTGTCTTCTCTGACCCTCCTCTTATTGAAATGACCACCTGATACAGACTGAACCCGTGATCACATGCATGTGTTCAGTTTGGTGTGTATTGCTAGAGAGGTTTTTTCTTGGGTGAGTGCATGTGATCAGCACAGGGCCAATCAGCACTGTCCAGACAGAGGTCAGGGGTTTTCCATCCTCCTAGAACAGAAAGAAAACTCCTCCTACTAGCTTTAACTAGTGCTCTGCTGGACACTGATAGAAGTCACAAGACTGCTATATACTGCTGATGAGAAAAGGTATTTAGCAGTTTATATTTACTAAAATAATTGCATTTCGATATTGTGTGCACTGTGGGAGACCGTATATAGTGAGTGCGGGGAGAGAGGATACAGTGAATGCAGGATCCGGGGAGAGAGGATATAGTGAATGCGGGGTCCGGGGAGAGCGGATATAGTGAATGCGGGGTCCGGGGAGACCAGATATAGTGAATGCAGGGTCCGGGGAGAGCGGATATACTGAATGTGGGGTCCGGGGAGAGAGGATACAGTGAATGCAGGGTCCGGGGAGAGAGGATACAGTGAATGCAGGATCCGGGGAAAGCGGATATAGTGAATGCGGGGTCCGGGGAGAGCAAATATAGTGAATGCGGGGTCCTGGGAGATCGGATATAGTGAATGCAGGGTCCGGGGAGAGCGGATATAGTGAATTCGGGGTCCGGGGAGAGCGGATATAGTGAATGCTGGGTCCGGGGAGAGCGGATATAGTGAATGCAGGGTCTGGGGAGAGCGGATATAGTGAATGCGGGGTCCGGGGAGAGCGGATATAGTGAATGCAGGATCCAGGGAGAGCAGATATAGTGAGTGCAGGGTCCGGGGAGACCAGATATAGTGAATGCAGGGTCCGGGGAGAGCAGATATAGTGAGTGCAGGGTCAGTGGAGAGCGGATATAGTGAATGTGGGGTCCGGGGAGAGCGGATATAGTAAATGCAGGGTCTGGGGAGAGAGGATATAGTGAATGCAGGGTCCGGAGAGAGCGGATATAGTGAATGCGGGGTCCGGGGAGAGCGGATATAGTGAATGCAGGGTCCGGGGAGAGCGGATATACTAAATGCGGGGTCCGGGGAGACCAGATATAGTGAATACAGGGTCCGGGGAGAGCAGATATAGTGAATGCGGGGTCTGGGGAGACCAGATATAGTGAATGCAGGGTCCGGGGAGAGCAGATATAGTGAGTGCGGGGTCTGGGGAGAGCGGATATAGTGAATACAGGGTCCGGGGAGAGCAGATATAGTGAATGCGGGGTGTGGGGAGACCAGATATAGTGAATGCAGGGTCCGGGGAGAGCAGAAATAGTGAGTGCGGGGTCTGGGGAGAGCGGATATAGTGAATGCGGGGTCTGGGGAGAGCGGATATAGTGAATGCGGGGTCCTGGGAGACTGAATATAGTGAATGCAGGGTCCAGGGAGAGCGGATATAGTGAATGCAGGGTCCGGGGAGACCAGATATAGTGAATTCGGCGTCCGGGGAGAGCAGATATAGTGAATGTAGGGTCCTGGGAGAGCGGATATAGTAAATGCAGGGTCCGGGGAGGCCAGATATAGTGAATGCAAGGCCCTGGGAGACCAGATATAGTGAATGCAGGGTGCGGGGAGAGTGGATATAGTGAATGCAGGGTCCAGGGAGGCCAGATATAGTGAATGCAGGGTCCTGGGAGACCAGATATAGTGAATGCGGGGTCCTGGGAGAGCGGATATAGTGAATGCAGGGTCCGAGTAGAGCGGATATAGTGAATGCGGGGTCCTGGGAGAGCGGATATAGTGAATGCAGGGTCCGAGTAGAGCGGATATAGGGAATGCGGGGTCCGGGGAGAGCGGATATAGTGAATGCGGGGTCTGAGGAGAGCGGATATAGTGAATGCAGGGTCCGGGGAGAGCAGATATAGTGAATGCGGGGTCCGGGGGGAGCGGATATAGTGAATGCAGGGTCCGGGGAGGCCA
Organism: Staurois parvus; assembly: GCF_062004578.1. NCBI lineage: Eukaryota > Metazoa > Chordata > Amphibia > Anura > Ranidae > Staurois > Staurois parvus. The sequence continues at coordinate 848,784 of NW_028319048.1, forward strand.
GATATAGTGAATGCAGGGTCCGGGGAGAGTGGATATAGTGAATGCAGGGTCCGGGTAGAGCGGATATAGTGAATGCGGGGTCCGGGGAGAGCGGATATAGTGAATGCAGGGTCCGGGTAGAGCGGATGTAGTGAATGTGGGGTCCGGGGAGGCCAGATATAGTGAATGCAGGGTCCTGGGAGAGCGGATATATTGAATGCCGGGGCCGGGGAGAGCGGATATAGTGAATGCAGGGTCCAGGGTTTAGTAACACTTTACGTTTTCTTAGCTGTTGCTTGGCAACTCAAAGTTTCAGCTCCTTCCATAAATGTTCTATAGGATTAAGGGCTGGAGACTGACTAGGCCACTCCATGACCTGAATGTGCTTCTTTTTGATCCACTCCTTTGTTGCCTTGGTGGTATGGTTTGAGACATTGTCATGCTGGAAGGCCCATCCATGACCCAACTTCAGTGTTCTGGCTGAGGGAAGAAGGTTCTCATCCAAGATTTTACGATACATGGCCCTGTCCATTGGCCCTCATTGCAGCAAAATCAACCTCTACCTTTAGCAGAGAAACAGCCCCAAAGCAGAATGTTTCCACCTCCGCGCTTGACTGTAGGGATGGTGTTCTTAGGGTCATAGTCAACATTTTTCTTCCTCCAAACACGGAGAGTTGAGTTAATGCCAAAGAGATCAATTTTGGTCTCATCTGACCACAACACTTTCTCCCAATCCTTCTCTGAATCATTTAGATGTTCATTGGCAAACTTGGCACATGTACAGGCCTGTCCTTTCTTGAGGAGGGGGACCTTGCAGGCGCTGCAGGATTTCAATCCATGGTTGCGTATTGTGTTACCAATGGTTTGTATGGTGACTGTGGTCCCAACTGCCTTGAGATCATTCACAAGCTCCTTCCGTGTAGTTCTGGGATGATCCCTAAATCATTTAGATGTTTATTGGCAAATTTATATGGGCCTGTACATGTGCCTTCTTGAGGAGGGGGGCCTTGCAGGCACTGCAGGATTCAATCCATGGTGGCGTATAGTGTTACCAATAAATTGTTTGGTGACTGTGGTCCCAACCGCCTTGAGATCATTCACAAGCTCCTCCCATGATGTTCTGAGATGATCCCTCACTGTTCTCATGATCATCCTTACCCCGCAAGGTGAAATCTGGCATGGAGCTCCAGACCGAGGGTGATTGATGGTTCTTTTGAGTTACTGCCATTTGCGAATAATCGTTCTAACAGTTGTCTCCTTCTCACCAAGCTTCTTACTGATAGTCCATTCCAGACTTGTGCAGGTCTACAATCTTGTATCTGATGTCCTTTGACAGCTCTTTGGTCTTGCCCATGGTGTTTTTGAGGTTTGAATGATAGAAAGATTCTGTGGACAGGTGTCTTTTACACACATAATGAGTTGGCATTAGAAACACCTTCTTGCATTGACTAATCTGTGTACCACATGAGCAAATAGCCAGCCTGTGAGAGCCAGAACTATTGTTAGCTGGTAGGGGATCAAATGCTTATTTTACATTTCTTTGTAAGTGGGCAAACTTACAAAATCTGCAGGGGATCAAATCATTATTTCCCCGACTGTATATTTTTTTGTGCTTTAAAGTAGTAGAGAAACTGACATCTGGACAGGCTATAACTAAACAAATGCAAATCACGTACATAATATGTATTGCAGATCTATCCTATTTCATTGTGTGTTATCTCCTATATTACTATATCTTGTGATACCTGCTGATCATTTCTGTATCTGTGATTTTGTTTCAGTGAAGAAGATCCAGGTAAGAATCTCTGCAATGCCAAAACTGGTAACGATTTATAATGAAAAACTATCACTGTAAGGTTTATAATATTGTTTTACCTTCTACTAATAATCATATTTAAAGTGTTACTAAACCCCCAACAGTACAATCAGTCTGTAGATGCAGTAAAGCGTGCTTGTTATACTCACTGTGGGACCTAAGGGGTGAATCCTCTGCATTGTGTAAAAAGGCTGTTTGATACTGTCTTCTCTGATCCTCCCCTCCTTCTACTGTCCCCAGTCCATCAATCCATTTGCTGATAGAGCCTTGGGGGCAAGGTGCACATACTCAGTTTGGTGTGTATTGCAAGATAGTTTTTTTTTTTCTAGGGAGAATGCATGCAATCAGCACAGAGCCAATCGGCACTGTCCAGACAGTGGGTCAGGGGTCCTTCAGCCTCATAGGAAAATCAAGGGAAAAGGAAGACTCACCCTACAAGCAGGGCCATCTTAATAGCATCAAGGGCCCCCAGGCAAAGCAATGCAATGGGGCCCCTACCAGCCTACCCCAATTTACGCACCAACTCTCAAGAATTAAAGTATAAACAGTTGATAGAATAAACATATATTTATTAGTACTTTCAATAAAATTGATTTTAAACAATAAGAAATCATGCCATAAATCAAAGACTAATCAACACAAAGAGCACAGTATGGGGGGAAGGGGGAGGCAGAAGGGCACAGTATGGGGGGAAGGGGGAGGCAGAAGGGCACAGTATGGGGGGAAGGGGGAGGCAGAAGGGCACAGTATGGGAGGGGGAGGCAGAAGGGCACAGTATGGGAGGGGGAGGCAGAAGGGCACAGTATGGGAGGGGGAGGCAGAAGGGCACAGTGTGAGAGGGGGAGGCAGAAGGGCACAGTATGGGAGGGGGAGGCAGAAAGGCACAGTATGGGAGGGGGAGGCAGAAGGGTACAGTATGAGAGGGGGAGGCAGAAGGGCACAGTATGGGAGGGGGAGGCAGAAGGGCACAGTATGGGAGGGGGAGGCAGAAGGGCACAGTATGGGAGGGGGAGGAAGAAGGGTACAGTATGAGAGGGGGAGGCAGAAGGGCACAGTATGGGAGGGGGAGGCAGAAGGGCACAGTATGGGAGGGGGAGGCAGAAGGGCACAGTATGGGAGGGGGAGGCAGAAGGGTACAGTATGAGAGGGGGAGGCAGAAGGGCACAGTATGGGAGGGGGAGGCAGAAGGGCACAGTATGGGAGGGGGAGGCAGAAGGTCACAGTGTGAGAGGGGGAGGCAGAAGGGCACAGTATGAGGGAGGGAGGCAGAAGGTCACAGTGTGAGAGGGGGAGGCAGAAGGGCACAGTATGGGAGGGGGAGGCAGAAGGGCACAGTATGGGAGGGGGAGGCAGAAGGTCACAGTGTGAGAGGGGGAGGCAGAAGGGCACAGTATGAGGGAGGGAGGCAGAAGGGCACAATACTGGGATCAGGAGGGCACATTACAAGTTCTGGAGTTCCATCCTGGGACGGCTTAGTAAAAACTGTAACTATCTCAGCTAAAGCAAGTATGTTGTAATGCAAGATTATCATGGGGTCCCCATACCCCTGGGGCCCCTGGACAGTGCCCAGGAGTGCTTATTCATTAAGACAGCCCTGGTACAGGGAGCCCACTATCTCTTTGAACCCATGTCTTCGCTATGCAACACAGAAGTGAACTAAGAAGCAGCACTTTGAATCCAATAAATGGAAATGCATTCTGGAGACCTATAAATGGGAAGCAAAGTTCCTAAAAACAGAAATATTATTCCATTATAGTCCAACTCCAGCTCTACCTCCCTCTTGCAGCCCCTCCCCCAGACTATATAAACTTGCAGCATACATACCTTAATTACAGTTGTTTTTTTCTTTCTCTCCTGGCAAATCGTCTTCACCACGTCTAGATGCCTAAATGCATTGAGGGTGAAATCCCCCACCCCCTTGTGATGTCATGACAGTATTTAGGAACTGTTATCAGGGTGCACCTCACAGATAGCCGGGAGCCAGCGTCCTGAGCCAAGCGGATTTGTATATTCTTATTTTGGGTAGTGACGGAAGCAGGCATCTTGACTGACGTTGAATCTACTTCGGGGGACATTTTTTTAAACTTTTATTTTTAATAAAGGACTTGTCAAAGACTCTCCTGTCTTTTTTTTATACTACACTTTTTTTTTGGAATCGGTAGCGGTACTGTGTACCTCATACCCATTCACATGGGGGGGGGGGGGAATCTGGGGGCCTTCTTGTTAAAGGGCACTTCCAGATTCCGAAAAGCCCCCCACCCCCAGACCCCAACAACCACAGCCCAGGGTTGTGGGGAAGGAGCCCTTGTCCCCAGGTGGCCCCCCATCCCAATGTCCCCCCAACTCATGTCGAGGGCATGTGGCCTGGTATGGTTCAGGAGGGGGGTGCTCGCTCATCCCCCCTTTCCTGCTCAGATAAGGGTCTGGTATGGATCTTGGGGGGTACCTCCATGCCAAAATGTTTTTCTTGTTCAAATATTTTATTGATTTTTCAAGTTCTGTAACATACATAAGACTTTCAAAATATGTTTAGAGAAGGATAACAGGAAGCCAAAAGACCAATTAACGATGTCATACATATACAGACAGCAAGGAACCGTGATTGAACAAAAAGGGATAATGCAAGGCAAGCGGGGGTGGAACACAAGACAAGAAATGGCAACAGTGAGAAGAGAGAGAGTAAGAGTAGAGGGGCAAGAAAGGGGGATAGGAAGGGGGGAGAGGAGACGTGTGAAGGGTAGGGATCTCGGGACTGGACCAGGGTCAAGAATGATATACAGGACTACCGAAAAAATGTTGTTGGGGGGTATTGGGAATGAGAAATGATTCGTCAAAATTCAGAGGAAGGAAGCCTTCCACCCAGGGAGCCCAAACTGACAAAAATTTGGGAACAGAGTCTAAAATGGTCGCTTCCACTTTGGCATGTATCATTGCTTGCGTTACCTTGTTCTGAACTGCCAGAACACACAGGGATGGAGACTTCCAGGATTTGGCCAAGATTTGTTTAGCTGCTGTGGTGATTTATAAAAGAAGTTTGAATTGGGATTTGGAAATCAAGGGGTGCTGAAGACTGAGCAAGGCAATGGCCAGGCTAGGTGATATTGTTTGTGCAAAAAGTGTGGACAGCATATGGAAGACTTTATTCCAAAAAATTTGGGCAACTGGGCAAGACGACCAAATATGGAAGTATGTTCCCTCCATCGCACAGCCCCGAAAGCAGTCAGGAGAGCAACTCAGGGTATATTCAGCAATCCTAGGGACTAGGTACCAATGGGTCAAGACCTTGTAGTTAGTCTCAACAGCCACCACGTTCTAAGAGGAGGATTTGGTTGCCAACCAGATTCGATCCCAGTCCAAAGGGCTCAGCTGATATCCAAGATCCTTCTCCCACTTAGCGACATAGTTAGGACTTGGGGTGGACTCAGGAGTTAACAACAGATTGTAAAGAGCGGAGATGAGATCTCGCCTATGCAGGTCCCTGTTGCAGGAACATTCAAAAAAGGACATGGAATAGACAGAACGTGATTTAGTGGAAAAAGGAGCATAAAAGTGCCTCAGTTGGATATATCTGAAGATTTCGGAGGCTGGTAGTGAGTGTGACTTGCGAAGGAAGGGGAAGGACTCGATCTCAGTACTGGTCAAAAAGTGGTGAGCGCAGAGTAGATTTGCTGAGGACTAGTGCATGAAGGAACGTGAAAAGGACCAAGCTGGAGGTAAGGCCGGGTCTGAAGGTGTGAGAGTAGCGGATTATGCGGTGATTGGAGGGGATAGTGGGATTTGATTCTGTCCCAAAGGGAAATATAGTGGGATGTAACTGGATTATGAAGTGTCCAATGGTCTGAGGGCTGGAGCCCTAGAAGATTGGCGACTGAGAGGGAATTGCAATCAACTGACTTGAGAACGACCCATTGGGGAATCTCGTGCATTGCATGATACTTTGGTAATTGCATGAGGTGTGCAACTTGGTAGTATTTTGCAAAGTCTGGAAGACCCAGGCCACCCATAAGTTTGGTTTTGTGCATGGTAAACGAGGTATTCGAGGGCAGATGGAACCCCAGACATATGTTCAAGCTCGCCGTTGTAAAATGCGAAGAAAATGTGCAGGAACTGGAGTGGGAAGGACTCGAAACAAGTACAGTATCTTTGGTAGGATGGATATTTTAACCACAGTGATTCTACCTATCCAGGCCAGCAGCAAAGAAGACCATTTATTCATAAGGCTAGTAAGCTGTGCTAACATTGGCCTAATTGGCAGAATATAACATTGGTGTCTAATTGGCAGAATATAAATCCGAAGAGCTGGCCATCAGTTTGATGCCTAAATAGGGAATAGACTGGTGAGACAGTAGAACCTGTGAGACAGTAGAACCTGTTGTAAATGCACCATCTCCTGTGGGGGTAGGGAGATGTTCAGTACCGTCGACTTTTGGGGGGTTAACGTCAAGGCTGGAGATGTGACCGAAATCTTGGAGAAGCCGGAGTAGAGTAGGGGCAGACGTCAATGGGGAGGTTAGGAAGAGGGACGTCGAGACGCTACGCCGCCGGTGCCACGTGGAGGCCCGGCGGCCACTATTCAAAGTATCAGGGTTAGTTGTCTTGCTGACACATCTGTATGATACCTGCCTGCTTTGAATTGGATATCATTATTGTGAATAAAGCTGCCTTTTATTACCTACTTCACTATGGGTGTCCTTCCCTAAAACTCCCTTGAGGAGCTTTTGCTTGCAGAACCTTGGTCTTGGAATTCTACATCTAATCGTGTTAAGGAAGATCGGTTGCTGCATCTGCGGAGGAGGGATTCACCATTCCTGTAACCGGATCAGCTTTACTTCCCTCTGGATTGAAGATCCTTGAGTTTTATATACACACTGCGTTTATGTGTCTTACTTCTGGTGAGTGCGTTTTCCAGCCATTTCCACACGGATCACCTATTCTGAATCCACATCAGACACTGGATACGTTTATATGTCATAGACTTTTAGTGGACTACCTTTTTGTCATTTTGTCATTATTTTCAGCGCTGCACTATTTTTATGTTATTGCTTTTAAGTGTATTGGTTGCTTAGAGTGCCTAGCCGCTTTCAGGATTAGCGCTCACTGCTGTTTCTTTTTATTCAGGAAGAGAAGTACGTTGTCCGCAAAAAGACAGAGCTTGTGGTGGGATCCACCTATCTCAAGTCCACGTATATCAGGATCAGCTCTGATCAAAAGAGCTAAGGGCTTGATGGCTTGGGCGAAGAGTAATGGCGAGAGTGAACATCCTTGGCGGGTGCCTTGTAAGATTGGAAAAGAGGCCGAATTATGGCCCAGATAGCAAACACTAGCCGAAGGATTGCAGTACAGGGATGAGATCCAAGACAGGAAGAGGGTTCCAAAGCCCCATCGTTGAAGGATAAAACTGAGGTAACACCATGAGACCATGTCAAAAGCCTTTCTAATGTCTAAAGACAGGTAACAGGTAGGGATGTTGCGAGTACGAGCTAAATGCGAGAGAAGGACCGCGCGTCTAACATTGTCACCGGCTTGTCGCGTAGGTACAAATTCCACCTGATCATTATGGACAAGGGAGCCTATTATTGGGTTAAGGCAAGTAGAGAGAATTTTCGTGAGAAGCTTAATGTCAATGTTGAGAAGAGAGATAGGCTTATAATTGGACCAGGCAGAGTCATCAGAGTTGGGTTTTGGGAGCATGGTTATGGTTGCTGTCACAGTTTCAGGCTTAAAAGATTGGCCAGCTAGGATGACATTAAAGGCGTTTGCCAGTACAGGGGAAAGTAGGTGGGTGAATTTCTTATAATAAGCGGCAGAGAAGTCGTTCAGGCCAGGGCGCTTACACAGCTTCAGGGCTTTGATTGCATTCAGGGTTTTAGCTGACGTGATTGGCTTCTCAAGGGCTTCCTGGTGGAGATTGGTTAAAGTCAGAAATGTAAGGTGAGCGAGGAGATTTTCTGCACGAGACTGGTAGAAGGGTTCCTCCCAAAAATATAGCAGAGCTACTTGTTTATAAAAAACTTGCAATATTCGTGTAGGGTAGCTGCTATAGCTACCTTGAGATATTTTCAGGCGGATTTGGTTTAGTGGCTTGGTCTAGTCTGCGAAGCGAAAGGGCCAAAAATGTGTCTCGTTTGTTCGCTTTGGTGTAATATTTGTGTTGGGATCTACGGATGGATAGTTCTGCTTGGTCTGTCAAAAAAAGGTCAAGTTCCAGGCGGGACTGTTCTAGAACCTTGCGGTTGCTAGGGGATGGAGTAGCCTGAAATGCTTAATGGGACTGATTATAGGCCGCCTTGAGGCGGAGATGCATCTGGGGTTTTTCTCTGTTAAGGAAGGATGATTTACTAATGCAGACCCCTCTAAGGATTGGTTTGTGTGCCTCCCATAATAGAAGAGGAGAGATATCTGGGGTGGAATTCGTTGACAGGTACTCTTTAAAGGCAATCTCTAGATCTAAACTATATGCCGGATGAAACAGTAGATTATCGGTGTAGAAGTTGTTGGAAAGAGATTTTAGAAGCAGGCGGGAGGGGTGGTTGAGGGTATTTGTCCAGGACAGAATATAGAGTACAGTTGGAGTCTCCGCAGATAATCAAAGTGCCATGCTTATGGCAGTCTATAAGAGTTAGTAAGTGTGAGAGGAACGGAAGTGGGCCCTGGTTGGGGGCATAGTGAGAAATTATGGTAACTTTGGTATCGAGCAGAAGTCCCAACAGGATGAGGTAACAACCCTCAGGGTCTCCAATCTCGGTAAGTAATGTAAAAGTGACTGTGCGATGGAAGGCGATAAGGACTCCTCTACATGTGGATTTAGTGGAAGCAGTAAAGACTTGGGGGTAATGGGGGCCAAAAAATGTAGGAGTGGATGTGGGAGTAAAGTGTGTCTCTTGTAGGCAGACAACATGTGACTTTTGAGACGCAAAAGAACAGTAGGCCTTGTTACACTTTTGGGGGACGTTAGGCTCTGTACATTCAGGGTAAGGATGTTCAGGGGTCCGATGGTGGAATTATGTGATCCGCAAAAAGAAGGTAAATCCACAGGTGAGCACACATGGAACGGTCCCAAGCAGGACGGAAGCAAGAGAAGAAAGAAATAAAAGCAGGGGAGTCACACGGGAGAACGAGGGGGATGAAAGAAGTAGGAAGCAGTGTCTGGTAGGGAAGGAAGAGGGCAACAGAGGTCAATAGTCTGGCCCCCAGGACATATGAAGAGTGAATAGTCCAGGGGGTCAGAAATAGTCCGAGCAGTAAAAAAACCCGGTAGTGCATGGACTATGTTGGGGAGCCTAAGACGGACATGTCTGGTCCAGAGATCCCACGCATGCGCACCCCCACGCCAAGATGTTTTTAAAAATCCATACCAAATCCAAAGGGCTCGATATGAATGGGAGGGCGGACCCCATACCGTTTTTGTTTTTTAAATTTTAATTGTCGGTCAATGCTGACAATTCTTTTGCCATTCAGCTGTCAGCGGGGAACCCAGGGGCGTATTTGCCGTGAGGCAAACTAGGCAGTTGCCTAGGGCGGCACTTTTCAAGGGGGCGGCACGGTGGCAGAGCCACCCCCCCTTTCCCACGGTAGGGACACTTCCGTGGGAAAGACACAGGGGCAGGGCTGTCATGGCTGAGGGACCGGTGTAGATCTGTCCCCGGCTGCAGAGAAGAGCGGAGTGGTGGGCGGATCCCTGGTGTGCACTCAGAGCGCATGAGGGGCGGGGCCCGCTGTCAGTGTGCCGGGCCCGGGATGTGCAGGAAGGCCAGAAGGAGGAAGCAGAAGAGGACGAGGTCAGGGGGGGTGGAGATATTTTACAGCCGCCGTCGGAGAACCTTGGGGAGAAGGGACACCATCTGGAGGAACCGCTGCTGGACAGGTAAGTGCTTGTAGGACTGGTGCTTACTCGGTCGTCTCTCACTGTCCCCTGATACACTGCCCCCCTCCTGTTCTACTTCCCTCCCCCGTCCCATTACCCCCCATTCATCTCACTGCTCCCTGCCCCCACATGTCACCCTGCCCCACACCTGTTCCACTTCCCCCTCCTGTCCCCCACATTGTCCCACTACCACCCATCTGTCCCCACTACCACCCATCTGTCCCCCACCTGTCCCTCTGCGCTTCTCCTGTCCCACTGCGCTCCTCCTGTCCCACTGCCCCTCACCTGTCCCACTGCGCTCCTCCTGTCCCACTGCCCCTCACCTGTCCCTCTGCGCTTCTCCTGTCCCTCTGCGCTCCTCCTGTCCCACTGCGCTCCTCCTGTCCCACTGCCCCTCACCTGTCCCACTGCGCTCCTCCTGTCCCACTGCCCCTCACCTGTCCCACTGCGCTCCTCCTGTCCATCTGCCCCTCACCTGTCCCTCTGCGCTCCTCCTGTCCCACTGCGCTCCTCCTGTCCATCTGCCCCTCACCTGTCCCACTGTGCTCCTCCTGTCCCACTGCCCCTCACCTGTCCCACTGCACTCCTCCTCTCCATCTGCCCCTCACCTGTCCCTCTGCGCTCCTCCTGTCCCTCTGCGCTCCTCCTCTCCCACTGACCCTCACCTGTCCACTGCGCTATTCTTGTCCCGCTGCCCCGATCCTGTCCCATGCCCCCCCGTCACGCTGCCCCCCATCTGTTCCTCTGCGCTCCTCCTGTCCATCTGCCCCTCACCTGTCCCTCTGCGCTCCTCCTGTCCCACTGCCCCTCACCTGTCCCACTGCGCTCCTTCTGTCCCACTGCCCCTCACCTGTCCCTCTGCGCTCCTCCTGTCCCACTGCCCCTCACCTGTCCCACTGCGCTCCTTCTGTCCCACTGCCCCTCACCTGTCCCACTACCCCTCACCTGTCCCACTACGCTACTCCTGTCCCATGCCCCCCCCCGTCACGCTGACCCCCATCTGTCCCTCTACGCTCCTCCTGTCCCACTGCCCCTCACCTGTCCCTCTGCGCTCCTCCTGTCCATCTGCCCCTCACCTGTCCATCTGTGCTCCTCCTGTCCCACTGTGCTCCTCCTGTCCCTCTGTGCTCCTACTGTCCCACTGCCCCTCACCTGTCCCACTGCGCTACTCCTGTCCCACTGCGCTCCTCCTGTCCCACTGCGCTCCTCCTGTCCCACTGCCCCTCACCTGTCCCACTGCGCTCCTCCTGTCCATCTGCCCCTCACCTGTCCCTCTGCATTCCTCCTGTCCCACTTCCCCTCACCTATCCTTCTGTGCTTCTCCTGTCCCACTGCGCTTCTCCTGTCCCGCTGCCCCAAACCTGTCCCTTTACGCTCCTCCTGTCCAGCTGCCCTAATCCTGTCCCATGCCCCCTGTCATGCTGCCCCCTACCTGTCCCTCTGAGCTCCTCCTGTCCCACTGCCCCTCACCTGTCCCTCTGCAGTGCCGCCCCCCCTTTCCCTGTGGAAGGGACACTACCGTGGGAAAGGGACAGGAGCTGCTGTGTCTTACCTGACTCCATGTCCCACGTCGATCCGATCCACAAGGCGCTGCTGGAGGAGGGCTGCAGAGGGTGTCTGTCCAGTGTCTTCATCTTCCTGGATCTTGATCGCAATGTGGGCGGGATGACAATGATTTAGTCTTGGACTTAAATCGTCCACTGCTTATCTGTTCCTGTCCAAATTTATGACGCTAGCTTTGAAATGTGCGCACATTGGAAGGGACTCACGCTGACACACAAGTTCAGTCTATGAACACTTCTAGTTTATTATAATGAGAAAGTGAACTTATATATGCAGAATGATGCGAGAGTCATGTGACAACAGCATAAGCATTATATTAGTCTTTGATTGGTCATTTCCACACTAAAACAATCTCCGTCATGGTATAGGTGTGATCTTCTTCCAGGCCTTATCTTATAGAAAGAAAAACATTCCTTTGTCTTCCAAATCACACGGTGGGAGGGGGTCTGTGTGTGTGAGCAGACATTTCTTAAGCAAGGATTTCTTATAGTACCACAAAGCCCAGCAGGCAGAAAATATTCACACAACATATGTATTAAAGAATAAAAGTAAATATTTATAAAACTTATAGAAATAGCGTATATATATATATTCAATAGGAAATGAAATAGGCATTTTACCAAATCCATCACAGTCCCCCCTTAAAATGACTATTTTCCTCTGTCCCTATAAGACCTCGCTCATCTGTCCTTATGTACCTTGGAACTCTTTTATGCTGCACGTTAGACAGGTGATGACTATTTCATCACCTCCCTTGCCACAGACTTTGTACATAAGGAAGTCAGATGCTATCCCTACAAAATTGTGAGATTACTATTGGTGGAGAGGGACCGTAATGGGGTATAAGGTTTTTCTTCATCTATCATGTGGAGATCCTCTTGCTCCTGGTTCAGGAAGATAGGTGTTCTGTTGTCTACAGCTTTGCTCATCAATTTCCTCACACATGGTATAACACAGCATACAACCAGGGCCAGGAGAATCAGAATTATTAATACAGTTACCCCTATTTGGGCAAGTATCTTTTGCCACCCACTCATCCAACTGAAATATTGATCTCACAAGTCTGTGATCCCTGAATTCTTTTTCAACTCAACTGACAGATCTTCCAATTTCTTTATAGACAGAGTAACCTTACCATTCGGGCCAGTATTGTCAGGAATATATGTACAACATGTTCCGGTTCCTTCTATCATTTTACAGACACCTCCTTTTTCTGCTAAAATCATGTCCAGAGCCATCCTATTCTGGAATGTCATGTAGGATGTAGGGGCTAGCTGGTCAACGATTCCTTGAAGGGCATCCCTGGTGTAATTCACAAACCTCTGTTGGTTGTAGTATATGTAATTTATCTAATCTACATTTTTATTAACAGTTATCATGGGAATCAGGGATTCAAAACCCACTTTACTTGGTCTCTGGCTTTAAATTTATTAGGCACCCCCCTTGGGACTCCAATAGCATCTATATACACATGTGGGTCAAAACTACCAGAAGGAGTTTTTTGTTTCCTCCTACGGCCAGGCGTTGGGTCAGGGGTATTCTCTGCTAGGATGTGGAGAGGCATAATGGCCTTTACAAGGGCATACTCACCAGTCCAAATCCCTTCCAATCTGATTCTAATCTTTTGGTCCCCAGTAATCATCCATGACACATATGTATAACTGGTCATTACTATCGGAACATGCTCGTTGTGTCAAGATCATATAGATTATGGTCATAGCACCACATGGGATCTATACTACAGAAATCAAAGGTGTAAATAGCTACATGAGTGTTGGATGAGTTGTACCAAAATATAGTGGTGTCACCTATTTCGGTGATATCCACCTGTTGAGCCTCTGTCAGACTTATAAGAAAAAGGATATACAACATAGTTGTCATGGTGTAGATGATGCCTTTCCCTCAGGGTTCGGGACTTTCTTGCAGTGGGGGCGTGTATCCAAGTGTTCTTCCTGGCCACCTTGTCAGAAGGGGCTGTGGTCAGCAGAACTTGGAAGGGACCATCATATCTTGGCTCAAGGGAATGTTTCCTCATAAATGTCTTTACTAATACCCAATCTCTGGGTAATAGGCTGTGAGTTCCTGTATCTGACTCAGAATCTGGAATGGAGAAAACACTTGGACATGGATACTGTCATGGAAATTTTGTATTGTTGGTCGAACTTTAAATGTGTCATGTATTTGTGTTATTCATATGTCTCTCGTGTGGCTTAATTAAAGCTCTGAAGGCTGCAATTGGGCCATGCACATGTACAATGTATGTATTACAGTACTCGGCTTGGTAATGGATGAGATGGCAGATCTGCGCTTATAGACCGGCGTGTATACCACCACGGCATTCCATGCGAATGCTGCTGTCAGTAGACCGTGGGCCTGTATCCACATATCAGCAGCATGGTACCACGTGGGCTTCATAACGCAATGCGCAAGCGGTGTGAACTCCACGTGTAGGCTTATGCATATCTTACAACCCATTACTAATCTGAACTGTATCTGGGATGGATGTGTTTTAATAAAGATCGTATCGGGCCCATCCAGGTACAGACTGATATTTTTAGGGAGTGCTTGTGCAGAGAATTTTACATACCAATAGAAGCTAGTAGGACAGGAAATATGACCTCAGATGGCTCATAGGGGGGAAGGGGAGGAAGTCTGCTGACCTCAGAAGGTTCATGGGGGAGGACCAGTGATAGATAATAGCAAAGGCTATGCTCCAATTGGAATGTACATCCTCTGTATAAGCAATCCCCATTGTATTGTTCGGTGGGAGGGATTGACTTTATTCATGTGGGGGGCGTGTGTGTATTCTTAATAAAACAGAGAGCTGAGCCTAAAATCGGCCCTTATGTGGATTGCAACCAGCCTTAGAGTGTCGTGTGATCATTCCAGGGTAACGGAGCTCCATCACCCACAAATTCAACAGAACCAAAGTATTTGGATGGGCAGGAATCGTGTAGTTTGGCTGCAGTCGTGGTAAGCGAGATTCGCACAGCTTTATGGGGGATTTCTGCGCATCCAACTGCGAGTACTCACGGTAAGGAGAAATTCGTTAAAGCGAATTTCCAAGACAGTTTGGCGAGCCTGGTGGATACTAACGCGTATTCTTGCGTAGCTAACCTAGAACGAGGGGGGAATGGCCATCATGAACTAGCAAAAAGTATGCCGGCACATTTCAGGTCTCTCTGCCATTAAGAGGATCGCTTTTTGCGTGTTCGTGTGGCTGATTTCGCTCTCTGTTAGCTAACAAGAAATACCGCTTAACAAGGACCTCGTTTTTTGTCCTAAACTCTTGATTTGTGGGTGAAAAGACGAGGGTTTGTCTCTGCTGAGAGCAGCAGGGGGGGTGGGTTTTGGTTGGCTGGATTTGGTCAAGTTTAAAAATCTTCCAACCAAAAATTAAACGGGTATATGTTTTAGTGGGTAAAAGTTGTTGCATAGTGTTAGGTAAGTATTTGTGGGCTGTAGGTACTGTGGTGATTGCTTTACCCCCCTCCACGTGAGGTAATTATTACAGTGCTGAAAGGCTTAGGTTAATTGTTAACTGTTGTAAGATCTCTGTGTGTATGTGATCTGTACAATGTTTTGTGGTATTACTGCTCCCAGCAAGCATGCAGCAGGGGGTCCTTTCTGTTACATGTGCATGTTAGTGTGATATGTTGGTGTTTTATGTCCGTTCTGTGATTGTGCCCAAATTGTGTTGTATGTGTGCTTCATATTGTTGTGTAATTGTCCAGTGTATGTTCTGTCTAAAAGTCTGTTTTATGTAAGAGGCAATTTTGAGGCTAGAGGCTGCCGTGTGCTTCCCTGTGGGGGGCCATTCTAGCGTTACCATGTGCTTCCCTGTGGGGGGTCATTCTAGTATCTGCCATGTGCTCCTCTGTGGGGGGTCATTTTCTTGACTAAACCACATGGACTCCTTTTGTTTGGTGGCCATTTCGTTGGCTACCAAATGTGCAGTAATCTCTATGCAATGTGCATGAAGTTTCCTATATGCATTTGACCCATATTGTGTTTTTAATCCAAATTTTTTACAGTTTCATTTGTTTGCTTTTAGCTTTAAATTTGCGTATTGCCAGCCAATTTAAAGTGTATTAAGCGAGTTTTCCCTTCACGTGTTCCACATTTAATGAGCGCGGTGAAGTCTGGGTTTTTGCACATAGATTTCTTGTATAGTGATTATGTTTTTCTTGTGTTTTTCCTGTTAAAAGTAGTTCCTTATTGTAAAACGGGTTTGTTTTAAGCTGCTGTGTCGCGTGTTTCACGTCCAGCAGACTTTTTGTGTAAACGGTTCTAGGTGGTTGCAGTAAAGATTGCGTGTATAACGTGGATCGTTTAGCGGTGCTGATAGGAGTGATTTTTGCGTCAGCAACAAGGTTACTTTTGGCGCAGTTTTTCGGTTTACCTCGGTGTAATTGTTTTACTGTGAAACGTCCCGTGTTTTTCATAAGGATCCACTTTGTCCTTTTTAACAGTTTTTCAGGTTGAAAAGAGTTTTTTTTTTTCTGTGTGTATTAGGAAAGTTTTTTTCTTTACACAAATTTCCTAAAGGTCAGTTAGCAGGTTTCTGCCCAACCAGTGACCCCTAAGTAACATCCAAGAACCCCTCTTTTTGTTTTGACTTGTGTTAGCTACTGTGTGCAGGGAGAGAAAAGCCACTTTCATCATTGTGCGGTGTGGCCTGCCAAACACAGTGGGTGATGAGAACCACATAAATTACGCTGTGGGAGTGGGCGGTCCAGGGAAGTCCTGGTCACCACAAACACTTCGGGTGGTCAGGATCACACAAATTGCGCTGTGGGAGTGGGAGGTGTGCTCTCAGTCTGACCGCCACTTGATGCGCTTCGGGTGATCGATAAGTATCACATAAATTACGCTGTGCTGGGAAAGTGGTGGAATCAGGCCTCTCGGTAGGATCCCACCGAGTGCTCCAGGGGGTAAACAGGTACCCGGACGCGGGATATATACCAGTGACTAGTCACGATGGGCAGTAGTCAGTCCATGAAGAGAGAGGGGGAACCAGCCCTCTTCAGGGTAAGGACAGCTGCACAACTGATGAAGGTGAGTTTGGGGGGGAAGTCTACAGAACCCCTCAAAAGGTGGAATAAATGGTCGAAGGGTACCAGATGGGAAATTCCCCGGGAAGGTACATTTGACGCATGGAGGTGGGAAAAATTCATCTCTGAATTTGGACCACGGATGCAGGCGTCAGAACTAGAGATCGCACAGCTATGGCTTCACAGGTCAATCCGATTAGGGAAGCAAGGCATACATAAACTGGTGTCTGTCCGGAAGAACCAGGTGATGTATACCTGGCCTCCAGAGGGAATAAAACAGGAGGATCCGGTGTCAGAGGTGGAGGAAGCTCTTTCAGGGCTGACTCTACTAAGGCAGGCAGGATCAGGGTCTGCTGGGGTTCCCCAACAACCAACAGTGGCTGAGATAAGTATAACTGCACCTGTCTCTTCTGTTAGTGACGTCACTCTTGATGTACCTTCTGTCTCTATGCCTCAGCCTCTGCCTCTACCTCTCCTTTCTTCCTGCTTCACCCCAGCTCCTTCTGTTTCCAACTATGAAGCCTTCTCAACAACCGATTTGCAGACTATCTGTGAATCAAGGGGAGTAGACACCCGGTTAAAAAACAGGGCGGATTGCATCAAAGCGCTACGAACCACTGATCAGACCCCTGCCCCCCAGCTATACCCTGATCTGAGGGACCTCAAACCTGAAGGTGCAGTAAGCGAGGTGGTTAATCTAAGCCCACCGATGATGCTGGGTCAGCCCTTGCACTCTTCCCGGACCGAGGCCTATCCAGTCAGGGTGCAGCAATTTGAAGGTCCTCCCAATGCACGGGGGGAACGGACTTTAGGGGAACGGGTAGTTTGGCATGTCCCCTTCACCCCGGCAGAGATCCGCACTATTCTGGCTGAGCTCCCGGACTATCGAGTCAATCCGAGAGGATTTGCTCGAATGTTTGGACAAAACCAGTTCAGCTATGGTATGAGCGGGTCAGATTGTGCACAGATCTTACGGGCAAAGGTGGGCATGGAAGTGGCCAGTACAGTGATTGCAGGGTGCTCTATAACCACGCATGAGGAGATGACTTCAGGGGGCAAAGAGTTCTGTACACAGCTAAAGGCAAAGCTTCCAGAAATGTATGGTGCTACCTCTACTACGGACATGATGAAGCTCACCCAGGGTCCTAATGAGGAAAGCGCCTGCTTCTGGCGCCGTCTCAAGCAGACGGCACTGGATGCGGATCTGGAAGTTGGACCTGATGCTCCAACTGAAGGGGTAAAGGTGACCGCGACGCACATTCTGTTGCGGGCCAAATTTTTGGAAGGCATCGATACTAAAATTCGGGAAAGGCTGGTTCTGGCCCGACCCGAATATAATGAGATGTCTATCCCTGCTATCCTTTCCACTCTTGCGGCAATAGAGAGGGAAATGGATAGAAGAAAACAAGACAAGGCCAAAGTTCTTATGTCCCAGACCCCACACGAAAAACCAAGGGATCTGGGTCACAGGAAGAATAGGCCCCCACCCAGGTGCTTCCAGTGCCACCAAACGGGGCACATGAGGAGGAGCTGTCCCCAATTACCTAAAGGTCGGTGGCAGTTCATTCCTGATGAGTCCTCCGCCCCTATGACCACCATGGTAAGTAACTCCTATGAATTCTCATAGGAAGTTGACAAATCGGTGTCGGCCCAGATCCATCTTTTTCTAGAGGAATTAAAATATCCCCTCCCTTGCCTCACCGACACCAGTGCAGCAAGAACGGTCCTGCGAAAACAGGACATCCAAGGCAAGGTACCCCTCTCAGGGGAAAACCCTCCTAACCCCTACTAACCTCACTATCAAACGATGCACTATTCTTAACCCAGCTTCTCTTCTTCCTGTGTCGGAAGATGAGAAGGGGGGGAGGACAGCAATGACAGTGCTGAATTTTGCAACACGACTAACAATACTAACACCTCTTCTGCTAACATGTCTTCTTTGTCCACTACTAATCTCTCTTCCAAAGGACACGACTGCATCTCTTTGGTGGAACTGGAGTCAGCGGCGACACACCCCATATCACCCCGAGAGTAGCGGTAAGGTTGAACGTCTTCCGATACCCAAAAACCTTGGCCTGAGTGTCTCCCCATTGCCCCCTATTCCATCCGGAATGCCCCTCGGCAACCACATGGGCTGTCACCCTACGAGGTGTTGTTTGGGGGACCTCCCAAAACAGGGTTGTACTTTCCTCAACAGTTGTTGTCTTTGCATTCACAGCTTACAGGTTATGTGCAATCTCTGCAACGGGAGCTGCAGAAGATACACCATCGGGTTCGCGAATCGCTCCCCGATCCAAATACAATAACAGGTGTTCTTTCTATTGAGCCAGGTGATTGGGTCGTCCTAAAGAAACATCAAAGAACCGGACTCGAGCCACGGTTCACCGGACCATACCAAGTCCAGCTGACGACACCTACCTCACTCAAGCTCGAGGGACGAGACAACTGGGTGCACGCAAGCCACTGCAAGAAGCTTCTCAGCTACACCAGAGAATGAGGGGTGTCATTTTCCTTTTTCTTTTTGTTTGTATGTCATACATGTGTGTGAACGGAGGAAAAGACGGCAGATACCCCAACCTTTTATTTAAAATGCACCTGCGTTTAGCCAGAACCGCCAACAAAACCAACTGTTGGGTATGCTCTAAGCCCCCACCCAGTCATCACATGTCCGCAATGGCCGCTGTTCATGCCCTATATGACATCCGCGTCGGCATGAAAAAGCAAGGGACCCCTGGTCAGCCCCCACGTAGACATTTGTCGGTAGAACTTAATGACACATTTTTAGCAGGTAACATCAGTTTCAGCACCAATATTAGCTCTAGCTCCTGTAGGGCCCTCACCAGTCCATTATGGGTAACTGGGCAGCTAGGCAGCCCTCAGGTGTGCTTTAACATCAGCTTTGGCACAGGTAACAAGTTTGTTGGGACTACCACCTGCGAGGGAGGTATAACTGTCAATCTGACTAACCAGACTTCCTTTCTGAGTAACCACACTGACCGACCAGACCACGTGTGTTGGAAGGACGGATGTGATGTGCAGACTGAGGGAGCAATCCCCCAGTCTGTGCAACTGTTGCTCAGTACCAGAGGCCGAACGAGGAACTCCTCCTGTTCTGCTCTGACAGGTCCATACTATTTTCTGTGTGGTTCGGCAGCCTATAGAACATTTCCCCAGAACGCGAAAGGTTCGTGTGCCCTCATAAAGCTAGTCCCCGCATCCTATGTAGTGATGGACCATGAAGAGTTGATGGTCCACAAGAAGGTAAGGATGGCAGGGAGAGTTCGCAGGGAGCTGTTCTCTGAGGGCGACCAGGCATGGGCTTGGTTCCCCTCATGGACAGGATGGGGAATAGAACTTATGAAGCGCCTGAACAATTTTTCTGTCATCGTGGATAGTATGTTTAACGAGACCGTAGAGGCTGTCAGAGAAATTGCCCAAGAACAACGGCAGATGGGAATTTTAGTGCTTCAGGAGAAGATGGCCCTTGATTACCTTTTAGCCGCCAAAGGGGGGTTCTGTGAGTTCATCGGAGAGGATTGTTGTACTTGGATAGAAGACACCGATGACAAGGTCCAGGCCCATATGGACAAAGTTAGTGAACTACAGGGAAAAGCTAGAGCTATAGCTAGTGAGGGTTGGAATCCGTTCAAGGGTTTGGGAGGATTGGGAGATTTCCTGTTCTCCATCGGATCTTGGTTGAAGGAAGTGGGAGTGTATATCCTGATGCTTCTCTTTTTCATCTGCCTTTTATATGCCGCGGTGAGATGTTCCTGTTGCCTCATCGACCGTGTAAACCAAGCTCGGGCAGACGACCACATCTCCATGCCCGCTCCTGGGATCCCACTCCAACCACTGATCGGAGGAAGACCTCACCAACCATCCACCTTCTCTACAGATTACGTCCTGGCTTCCCTCTAATTTATCTCTCTGAAGACCACATTCTCCAAGACCTTCAAGCAAGCTTCAAGCCTCATCATGGTTTGTGTCTGCGATTTGGAAAACTGTCTGGGTCGAGACCAGCCTTGTGTGGCCCCGTCTGCAGGGGCAATTTGAGAATCTGTTGCTGGATCTCCCCAGACCACCGTGGGATCACAAGCTTTATTCATACCACAAGTCTGTTTGTGGTTTTTGCAAGAGCCTTCCTGTAGTGAAGGTTCCAACGCTCTTGAGGATCATCGCTTCAATCAAGCCTGTTTGCGTCGAGTCTGCGTCGGGTCTTGTTGTTTCAGGTACCCCGTGGAGCTTTATTCTCAGGGACAACTACAGAAACTCTTTGAAGTTTGAGACTACACCCATCAAGCTGAAGAAGATCAAGAAGGGACACGAGGAGAATATGATAAAACAGGAGGGAATGTCATGGAAATTTTGTATTGTTGGTCGAACTTTAAATGTGTCATGTATTTGTGTTATTCATATGTCTCTCGTGTGGCTTAATTAAAGCTCTGAAGGCTGCAATTGGGCCATGCACATGTACAATGTATGTATTACAGTACTCGGCTTGGTAATGGATGAGATGGCAGATCTGCGCTTATAGACCGGCGTGTATACCACCACGGCATTCCATGCGAATGCTGCTGTCAGTAGACCGTGGGCCTGTATCCACATATCAGCAGCATGGTACCACGTGGGCTTCATAACGCAATGCGCAAGCGGTGTGAACTCCACGTGTAGGCTTATGCATATCTTACAACCCATTACTAATCTGAACTGTATCTGGGATGGATGTGTTTTAATAAAGATCGTATCGGGCCCATCCAGGTACAGACTGATATTTTTAGGGAGTGCTTGTGCAGAGAATTTTACATACCAATAGAAGCTAGTAGGACAGGAAATATGACCTCAGATGGCTCATAGGGGGGAAGGGGAGGAAGTCTGCTGACCTCAGAAGGTTCATGGGGGAGGACCAGTGATAGATAATAGCAAAGGCTATGCTCCAATTGGAATGTACATCCTCTGTATAAGCAATCCCCATTGTATTGTTCGGTGGGAGGGATTGACTTTATTCATGTGGGGGGCGTGTGTGTATTCTTAATAAAACAGAGAGCTGAGCCTAAAATCGGCCCTTATGTGGATTGCAACCAGCCTTAGAGTGTCGTGTGATCATTCCAGGGTAACGGAGCTCCATCACCCACAAATTCAACAGAACCAAAGTATTTGGATGGGCAGGAATCGTGTAGTTTGGCTGCAGTCGTGGTAAGCGAGATTCGCACAGCTTTATGGGGGATTTCTGCGCATCCAACTGCGAGTACTCACGGTAAGGAGAAATTCGTTAAAGCGAATTTCCAAGACAATACGGGTTAATTCACGTAATAATACAGTCACATAATCAGTTAACACATCAAATTGTAATTGCAACTGTTGTGGAAAATAACAACCAAATCTGGGGGCTGAGCTAAACAAAATCTCATAAGGGGATAGGGAGTGTTCTCTCTTGGTGTGTATCTGACACTAAATAGGGCAATAAACAGACTGTCTGGCCAACTCATGCCAGTCTCTTGGGCCATTTTTAGCATTCTTTCTACTTTCCCACTACTTTGGGGGTGATAGGGGGTATGGAACGCCAGAGTGACTCCTAATGCCGCCCATATTTCTTTGGTTACTGAAGCTGTGAAGGCAGGGCCCTGGTCACTCTTTATCACCTCTGGAAGCCCATATCTGCATACAACCTCAGTGAGGAGTTTCTTAGCAGTTGTTTTAGCAGTCCTGTTAGTTACAGCAAAGTCCTCTGGTCAACTGGAAAACATGTCCAACACCACTAGGGTGTACTCAAACCGCCCACTCTTTGGCATCTGGATATGATTAATTTGTATCCTATGAAAAGGGTATAGGGGTTTGGCCAAGTGTTTCTGTGGTGTCTTCTCTGTGCGTCCCGGATTGCATTTTGCACAGATGGCACATGTTCTGCAAAAATTGTTCGTCAATGTGGTGATTCCAGGCGCTACATAGTACTTGTTGATAAAAGAGTTCATGAGGCTCTTTGACAGATGGGCTGCTCCGTGTGCCCACTGGACTACAGCTGGAAACATATTCTTGGGTAAACAAAGCCTCTTGTTGCACTCAAACAGACCGTCTTTGAGAATAGCTCCTCTCCGTCTCCAGCTCTCTTTTTCTTCTGGACTTGCTGCTTCTTGGAGTTCCTTGAGGTAGCTTCTGTCCACAGGTAAGGTCTGTAAGGTGAATATTGGTTCCCACTCTCCGGTCACCTCTCCTTCCATTTCTGGTGGTCCCATGGCCGCTCGTTTTGCCGCCAAATCTGCCAGATTATTGCCTTTGGCTTCTGAGGAGTTTTAATTTCCCATGAGCTTTTACCTTCAGAATAGCCACTTGAATGGGTAGAAGGAGTGCTTCCAGCAGTCGTCCAATGGCTGCTCCATGTCTTATGGACGTACCTGCCGCAGTCATAAATCCTCTTGCCTTCCATGTGGGTCCAAAGTCATGGGCCATCCCAAAGGCGTATCTGGAGTCTGTGTAGATATTGGCCCTTTTTCCTTCCGCCATCTGGCATGCTGTTGTGAGTGCTTGAAGTTCAGCTCCCTGTGCAGATATTGCTGGCGATAGGGCTCTTGCCTGTAGGACTGTGTCTACAGTAGTGACCGCAAATCCTGTATAATATTTGCCTCCTTCATCTGCATATCTGGAACCATCAACAAAGAAAGTGAAGTCTGGATCCTGCAGAGGTGTTTCACTCACTGTGGGGGAGATGGAAGATTTCCATTTTCATCACTTCAAGACAATTATGAGGCTCAGTGGCTCCATCATCCTCTCCACTTTCTGCATTACCTTCATTACCCCCCTCAGCAATTGGGAGGAGAGTGGCCGGATTCAGGGTTTGGCAACGTAGGAGAGTGACGTTATCAGGAAGGTGGAGGGAACACTGTAGTCTAAGATGCCTCGTTGTGGACAAATGTTTAGGTTGGACTTGGTTTAGAATGGCAGCAATGTCATGCGGCGCCAGAAGAACAAGTTCATGTCCCAGTACGATATCAGAGGTCTTATCCAGCAGAGCTGGAGCAGCGAAAACTGCACGCAGACATGAGGGTGCTCCTCTAGCCACTGGGTCTAAACGGCATGAGTAGTAGCCTACGGATCGTAGGCAGTCTCCGTGGGACTGGGCCAATACTCCTGTGCCATTTCCTTGGCGTTCAGACATGAACAGTTTGAAAGGTTTCTCGTAGTCTGGTAGAACCAGGGCTGGGGCTGAAGAAAATAAGCGTTTTAGAGCCAAAAAAGTTGGAGTCGGCTTCTTCGGACAGATGGAAGGGCTCAGACTTGAGAGCATCATAGAGTGGTTGCATAAACCAAGAAACATCAGGAATCCATGACCTACAGTAGGATATGAGGCCAAGAAAGGCATGGAGTGGCTTCTGGCCTAAAGGGAGTGGCAAGTTCTGGATGGCCTTAACTCTTTCCTCCGTAAGATGCCTTGTTCCATATGAGAGGCAGTGGCCCAAGAATACGACTGTTGTAGAGCACCATTGCAACTTCGGTTTAGAGGCCTTACAGTCTTGGTGTGCCAAGTAACATAGTAAACTCTCTGAGGCTTCTTCAGCCGTGGGCATGTCATCAGCACAGAGGAAAAATCATCCACATATTGAAGAAGGACCACTGCCGAATGTTCCTTTTGCCACGTGCCCAGTATGGTGGTCATGGCTTTGGCAAACTGGCTCAGGGAATTTTGCGCCCCCTTGTGGCATAACTGCCCAGGTGTATGCTGCCCCTCATGGATAAAAAACGAAGAAATATCTGCAGGGAAGATACACGGTGAAATACTTTGCTGTTGGAGATACCCCTGTGAGTAAAGTGTGGGGATTTGGAACGATAGGTGTCTCTAAGACAGTGGCTTCATTCACTGCTCGGAGGTCCTGTATCATCCTGTACTTCTCTGGTTCTCCTTTGGGTGTCTTCTTTTCTTATCGGGAACAAAAGTGTATTACATGGAGAGGTACAAGGTACGAGTGCACCATTTGCCACAAGGGACTTGACCTGCTTCAAAAAGGCCTTGGATTGCGCTGGTTTCAGTGGGTACTGTGGTTTCCTGGGTAGGGGAGCTCCAGGCTTCAGTTCCACCATAATTGGGGGTACCTTTTAAACGTCCAATATCTTCGGGTCCTGTGGACCATAGACAACTTGGGATTCTGCTCAGCACGTCCGGTGCTACGTAGAATGTACCATTGACTTGTAAGACCCGACACACTGGGTAGAGGCGGCTCACTCGAGGCGTTGGCCTTCCAGTTGTCTAATTTGGTGTACCAATATGGCCGCCTCCAGGAAGTGTACTGGGCTGGGCAGAAAGGGACAAAGCAGGTGCAGCAAGATGGCTGCCATCAGGAAGTGTACTGGGCTGGGCAGGAAGGGACAAAGCAGGAGCAGCAAGATGGCTGCCATCAGGAAGTGTACTGGGCTGGGCAGGAAGGGACAAAGCAGGAGCAGCAAGATGGCTGCCATCAGGAAGTGCACTGGGCTGGACTGGGGTGGTGGGCATAAAGTAGGTGTTAGACAAAGGGCAGGGCTGTCCCTCCCCTCCTCCACCCCACATTCCAACATAGGGCGGTGGTTTTAGCACACTTCCATTTTCACTTTTATGATACATTATACAATCGCCATTTTATTGAATTTCTTCCAACCATCCTTCTTTATGCAACGCTTTTGCAGTTTTTTTTACCAAGCTTCTGTCACGTTCAGCAAACCTTTATCACATAAAATTCCTCTCTGTTCCTACAATGATTTATGCCAGTCCTGACCTTCAGTTTACAAACTTTCGCTACTTTAGATAACTTTTTAACTGCTTCACTTCCTTCACACCTCTTTACAATATGACATGCCAGTAATCCTTTTCAATATTTAACACATAAACAGTTTTTTTTTTTTTTTTCCCTGTAGCAATACCTGTTCTGTCCACTACTCTTTGTGGATAACTTTGGCTACATTATACCAAACTTCTTGCTGTCTTCAGCACATGTTTGTCAACTAAGACATCTTTCTTCTCTTCTTTTTTTTTTTTTCTTCGCCATTCTTTATCTTTGATTCCACATACTTTCTAACTTAACTAATCCCTTAACATACTGCTCCCCCTCCCTCTGTGCAACCAGGTCACGTGCTAACATTCCTTTCTAGGGGTCTTATCAGCGTCTGACCCATCTCCTCCTGTCTCTGGTCCTTCCTAACAAATCTAAGACACTTCACAGGCTGCTGCCCAGACTTTCCTTAACCCTTAACAAACCCCAACCTTCTGTTATGAACGGCAAACATTAACTTACAGACACACATTTAGGACATAACATAGCAGTCTATCTTGGTGGGCTATGAGTACAGATCACTGAGTAAATCTTCGTAACCCACACAAACAGTTACGGCAACCCGCTGTCACACTACCGTGACGCGTAACCCGACACCTCCTCTCTTGTGGTCAACACACAAGGTTACCACACACCCAGAGAAATTATGTGTCAAAACCCTCAGTAGGTCCACTCTTCTTCCACCTCAAGACTGATACATAAAAACACACAACAGAGACCCAGGTAACAGATAAGCACATGCAGGTATATTTAAATAAACTCCGGGCAAGCAAGGTTACCTGCCTTTAGTGACCTTTAGCAGCCGTACTAGGCACAGGAATGAATCAACAACAAAGACAGGATAAGCAATGGTAAGATAGCAAAATATATCTTACCATGCTCCGAGAGGTGATCAATCTCCGGCCTGTCCAGTTTGACTGACACCGAACGCCTTTTCATGGCGGCTGGCTGCAGGTTCATTACTCGGAGTCCCGGGTTTCGGCATCAGCTGTTTTAGTCTTGGACTTAAATCGTCCACTGCTTATCTGTTCCTGTCCAAATTTATGACGCTAGCTTTGAAATGTGCGCACATTGGAAGGGACTCACGCTGACACACAAGTTCAGTCTATGAACACTTCTAGTTTATTATAATGAGAAAGTGAACTTATATATGCAGAATGATGCGAGAGTCATGTGACAACAGCATAAGCATTATATTAGTCTTTGATTGGCCATTTCCACACGAAAACAATCTCCGTCATGGTATAGGTGTGATCTTCTTCAGTCTTATCTTAAAAAGAGAAAAACATTCTTTTGTCTTCCAAATCACACGATGGGAGGGGGTCTGTGTGTGTGAGCAGACATTTCTTAAGCAAGGATTTCTTATAGTACCACAAAGCCCAGCAGGCAGAAAATATTCACACAACATATGTATTAAAGAATAAAAGTAAATATTTATAAAACTTATAGAAATAGCGTATATATATATATATATTCAATAGGAAATGAAATAGGCATTTTACCAAATCCATCACAACAAGCCGTTCCTCTAATCTGGCCACACCCCTGGGATCACTGGGCAGCCTATGGCAGCCTGTCCCTCCCTCTGCAAGCTTTGCCTCCTTGCCGGTGATTGGCCACCAGATCTGTAGCTCAGAAAAGGCACACAGGCAGCCAATCAAAGACGAGGAAGCTGAGCTAGGAGAGGAGGAGCTGAGCGGCAGCGCAAAGATTTGAGATTGAGCGAGGGAGCAGCTGGAGCCGGTGAAGAGGAGGAGAGCGGCTGGAGAAGGAAGACAGCTGATGGGTAAGTGTCTGTGTCTGAAGGAGGGAGCCCGGGCTGGAACATGGGTCAGCACAGCGATGTAAGTATAATTGGTGTCAGTGGGAGGAATAGTGCCCCATCATTGGTGTCAGTGGGAGGAATAGTGCCCCATCATTGGTATCAGTGGGGGGAATAGTGCCCCATCATTGGTGTCAGTGGGAGGAATAGTGCCCCATCATTGGTGTCAGTGGGAGGAATAGTGCCCCATCATTGGTGTCAGTGGGGGGAATAGTGCCCCATCATTGGTATCAGTGGAAGGAGGAATAGTGCCCCATCATTGGTGTCAGTGGGAGGAATAGTGCCCCATCATTGGTGTCAGTGGAAGGAGGAATAGTGCCCCATCATTGGTGTCAGTGGAAGGAGGAATAGTGTCCCATCATTGGTATCAGTGGGAGGAATAGTGCCCCATCATTGGTATCAGTGGGGAGGAATAGTGCCCCATCATTGGTATCAGTGGGAGGAATAGTGCCCCATCATTGGTATCAGTGGGAGGAATAGTGCCCCATCATTGGTATTAGTGGGAGGAATAGTGCCACATCATTGGTGTCAGTGGGAGGAATAGTGCCCCATCATTGGTATTAGTGGGAGGAATAGTGCCACATCATTGGTGTCAGTGGGAGGAATAGTGCTCCATCATTGGTGTCAGTGGGAGGAATAGTGTCCCATCATTGGTGTCAGTGGGAGGAATAGTGTCCCATCATTGGTATCAGGGGGAGGAATAGTGCCCCATCATTGGTGTCAGTGGGAGGAATAGTGCCCCATCATTGGTGTCAGTGGGAGGAATAGTGCCCCATCATTGGTGTCAGTGGGAGGAATAGTGCCCCATCATTGGTGTCAGTGGGAGGAATAGTGCCCCATCATTGGTGTCAGTGGGAGGAATAGTGCCCCATCATTGGTATCAGTGGGAGGAATAGTGCCCCATCATTGGTGTCAGTGGGAGGAATAGTGCCCCATCATTGGTGTCAGTGGGAGGAATAGTTCCCCATCATTGGTGTCAGTGGGAGGAATAGTGTCCCATCATTGGTGTCAGTGGGAGGAATAGTGCCCCATCATTGGTGTCAGTGGGAGGAATAGTGCCCCATCATTGGTGTCAGTGGGAGGAATAGCGCCCCATCGTTGTCAGTGGGAGGAATAGCGCCCCATCCTTGTCAGTGGGTGGAACTCTAATAGGAAGAGGTGGAGCCTAAAGAGAAAGGGGCAGAGTTTGCAGATAAAAGGGTGGGCACATTTAGATGCGGGGTGGGGCCCGATTTTAGTCTTGCCTAGGGCAGCACAAAACCAAAATACACCACT
Organism: Staurois parvus; assembly: GCF_062004578.1. NCBI lineage: Eukaryota > Metazoa > Chordata > Amphibia > Anura > Ranidae > Staurois > Staurois parvus. The sequence goes on from NW_028319048.1 coordinate 876,952, forward strand.
GGGGGAACCCCACTGACAACTGAAACATTAATGAATGTTTCACTACCAAAATCCCACGTGACTTCATAATAGAACTCATGTGGTGTTTTGGTAACTGAGCGGGATCTTACCACATACTCAGATGCAGGAAGATACCGCTCAGTAAATTGTTTGAAGTTCGCGGTCGAACATTCTGTAGGTTCAGATGTGTGACACGGGGGGTGTTCAGCCCATCACTAGTGCTGCATAGCAAAAAATAGCCTGGTCATGATAGGGGGATAAAATCTTGTGGAGTTGAAGTGGTTAAACATGTTCTCCATCTCAAGTTAAAAGTTGTTCCCGTGATGTAAACATTTCTGCCTTTGCTGCTGATTTATTATTATGTGTCTTATATGTCTTATGACTTACATCTGTTTTAGCTTCTTTTGGAGGAAAAATAGAGAAGATCAGAAAGATCATAATAAGTAAGTTGTCTTTGTTGTTGGTTGTGATAATTTCTTCACAATTTTCTTGTCCCTTATTGTGACTTTATTCTTTTAATTCATTTAGGTACCCGCTCATGCATTTGGGTAAGAATATTTACGATATCTACAGTTGTGTCCAAAATTATTCAACCCCCACTGAAATTGAGTGTTTTGGCCAGTTTGACATTGCTTTTGATCATTCAGTCATCTTGCTTACATTTACATTAAAGAGGCACTTGTAGGTCAGACAAATATAACATAACAGTTATAATGAAATAACCACAAATGTCTTTTCTGTGCTCACAGCATTATCAGTTTTATTCAACCCCCAAGTGACATTCAATCTTAGTACTTAGTACAGCATCCTTTTACAGTTATAACAGCTTTTAAACGTGAAGCATAGCTTGACACAAGTGTCTTGCAGCGATCTACGGGTATCTTCGCCCATTCTTCATGGGCAAAGGCCTCCAGTTCAGTCACATTCTTAGGCTTGCGCACTGCAACTGCTTTCTTTAAGTCCCACCAGAGGTTCTCAATCGGATTTAAGTCTGGTGACTGCGATGGCCACTCCAAAATGTTCCAGCCTTTCCTCTGCAACCATGCTCTAGTGGACTTGGAGGTATGCTTGGGATCATTGTCCTGTTGAAAGGTCCAACGTCTCCCAAGCCTCAGGTGTGTGACGGACTGCATCACGTTTCCATCCAATATCTCCTGGTACTGAAGAGAATTCATGGTACCTTGCACACGCTGAAGCTTCCCTGTACCTGCAGAAGCAAAACAGCCCCAAAGCATGATTGACCCTCCACCATGCTTCACAGTAGGCAAGGTGTTCTTTTCATCATAGGCCTTGTTCTTCCTCCTCCAAACATAGCGTTGATCCATGGGCCCAAACAGTTCTAATTTTGTTTCATCAGTCCACAGAACACTATCCCACAACTTTTGTGGTTTGTCCACATGGCTTTTGGCATACTGCAGTCGACTCTTCTTATTCTTTGGAGACAGCAAGGGGGTACGCCTGGGAGTTCTGGCACGGAGGCCTTCATTACGCAGTGTGCGTCTTATTGTCTGGGCTGAAACTTCTGTACCCACATCTGACAAATCTTTTCTCAGTTCCTCAGCAGTCACACGGGGACTTCTCTCCACTCTACGCTTCAGGTAGCGCACAGCAGTCGAAGTCAGCATCTTCTTTCTGCCACGACCAGGTAGCGTTTCAACAGTGCCCTTTGCCTTGAATTTGCGAATGATGCTTCCTAAGGTGTCTCTTGGTATGTTTAACATCTTTGCAATCTTCTTATAGCCATTGCCCTTCCTGTGAAGAGAAATCACCTCTTCTCTTGTCTTCCTGGACCATTCTCTTGCCTTCACCATGTTTGTAACCACACCAGTAAATGTCTAGAAGGAGCTGAGTATCACAGTCATTTTAAAGCTGCCTAATTGGTGCTTATTATGCTTGATTGCTGCTCGGTGACATCCACAGGTGTTTTCAATACCTGATGGAAAGCACCTGTATGAACCTCTGTTCTTCAGAGTGGTAGTCTTTAAGGGGTTGAATAATTGTGGCAATGAAGAAACCACATAAGAACCATTTACTACTGTATTACATAAACAATTGATGTCATTTTAGTTGCATTTGGGTAGTTACAACGTCCTTGTAGGATTTGATTCTGAATACAATTCCAAATGTACACTATAGTCCCTAAACCCCTTTACAGCATTGGGGGTTGAATAATTTTGGACACAACTGTATGTATAGAAGCATGGAATATGATATGATAAAATAGAACCCCTTTATAAATGCAACAGGATATTCTCCACTCAAATCAACAGGAAAAGGTTTTAAGACATTACAATTATTTGTGAGTAGAACACATTCACCAGTAGGGTGAGATGATGAACGACCTGCTAGAAGTAGAGAAGTATATGATGAAGCTGATTCCTTCTCACAGTTACATCCCCGGGGTCCTGCCTTGGGCAGCACAAAACATAAATACACCACTGGTGTTATAGGGGCTCAGGACAGTACAGCTCATTTACATTTGCAGTTTGGGGGAGGGGGGGCTATAAAATCCCATAGTTCATTGTGGCCCACGACTGGTTACCAAATCATTTAGGTGGCCCTCGCTCTTCAAATGGTTGAGCACCTCTTGGCTAAGGATATTGCAGGCTTCATAGTCATGGATTTAGTGTAATGTACAATCATTTCTCTTGTTGCTGTTATCTAATGATTATTGTTTTGTATCTTTCATTATATAGGGGTATCTTCCAGGATATCACACAGTTGGGATCTTTTCAAGGTCATCAGAGAGTGACTATGAATGGCTTATCAACCGACTAAAATGGGAGATCTTCCATGTCAATATGATAACCGTCCTTCCTCACTACATCTCCAACAATGGATGGCAGCAGTTCAGGGAGGCCGTCTCTCGGTGCACGTTTGGTATTTTGTATCACACCAAGAAAAGAGGACGGATCAACGTTGTGGACGTCACCGACTCTTTATATGATGAGGAGCTGAGATATCTGTGTGATCACCTAGGTAAGAGGTCATCATATATGTGGCTGATTCATAACACAGACGGCTACATGGGCTGATGTTCCATCATGTATGATTCGGGTAGTAGGGTTCATCACTGCCCATCCCCCACCATGGTCAGCTACTTTATTCACATAATTCTGCTTCCTTAGGAAATATCTAGTGAGCTTTGTTAAGTCTTGCTTTGTTCTGCACTGTGTGTCTGTGTGGAGGTGGATATCATAGGAAGGGATTTGCTTCTTAATGTCAGAGATGCCGCCCCCCCCCCCCCCCGATGACCAGTGATCTGATAGCTGGTGTAGGAGGGGTGGAGGGAGCACAGATTGGATTGCAGGGAGATCCTTACAGTGCAGGTCCTCAGGTACAGCTTCCTCTCCAGCAAGGAGAACCATGAGCAGTATAGTAGCACCATCACCAAATCTCACTCTGAATCTGCTGAGACTAGCAATCAGAGGCAACAGTGCCTTAGATGATCTCTCACTGCATCTACAGAAAGAGAATGCCTAGGCACAGGAATTTCACTGCAACTTCTCTGGAGGAATTCCAAACCTAAGGTACATTTTCAGGGTACTGCTTAGACACAATAACCATTCCAAGATGGTTCCTATAAACCAGGAAATATAAACATCTTTATGCCCAAGTCCACATTTAAGGGAACCTCTGGTTTGTCCATTGAAGCAAAGCAACAACCTCCGTTATTTGCCCACCTATCTGCTGCTCATTCCCTCAGCTCCCCATTTCTCTGTTCACCCGTCATGGGAAAGAAACATACCTGAGGCATGTGACCCTCTCCCCTTTACAATTACCACCATTACTACAACTGATATTACTACCAACACTAATGATGATTATTATTATTTATTTAGTTTAATCGAGGACCTATATAGAGTCACAGTTTGCTTCTTTCTGCTGCTACTACCACAACTACTGCTATTCCCATTACAGCTACTACCCCAACTACTACTAAACCTACGGCACCTACTACTACCCCAACTACTACTGAACCTACGGCACCTACTACTACCCCAACTACTACTATTCCTATTACACCTCCTATCACCTCAACTACTACTATTCCTATTACACCTCCTACTACCTCAACTACTACTATTCCCACTACACCTCCTACTACCCCAACTACTGCTATTCCTATTACACCTCCTACCACCTCAACTACTACTATTCCTATTACACCTCCTACTACCCCAACTACTACTATTCCTACTACACCTCCTTCTACTCCAACTACTACTATTCCTATTACACCTCCTACTACCCCAACTACTACTAAACCTATGGCACCTACTACTACCCCAACTACTACTATTCCTATTACACCTCCTACTACCCCAACTACTGCTATTCCCATTACAGCTACTACACCTCCTACTACCCCAACTACTACTATTCCTATTACACCTCCTACTATCCCAACTACTACTATTCCTATTACACCTCCTACCACCTCAACTACTACTATTCCTATTACACCTCCTACTACCCCAACTACTACTATTCCTATTACACCTCCTACTATCTCAACTACTACTATTCCTATTACACCTCCTACTACCCCAACTACTACTAAACCTATGGCACCTACTACTACCCCAACTACTACTATTCCTATTACACCTCCTACTACCCCAACTACTGCTATTCCCATTACAGCTACTACACCTCCTACTACCCCAACTACTACTATTCCTATTACACCTCCTACTACCCCAACTACTACTATTCCTACTACACCTCCTTCTACTCCAACTACTACTATTCCTATTACACCTCCTTCTACTCCAACTACTACTATTCCTACTGCTGATACTACCCCAACTACTGCTATTCCCATTACAGCTACTACCCCAACTACTACTATTCCTACTACACCTCCTGCTACCTCACTTACTACTATTCCTACTACACCTCCTGCTACCTCACTTACTACTATTCCTACTACACCTCCTACTACCCCAATTACTACTATTCCTGCTATGCCTCCTACTACCCCAACTACTACTATTCCTACTACGCCTCCTACTACCCCAACTACTACTATTCCTACTACCCCTCCTACTACCCCAACTACTACTATTCCTACTACACCCCCTACTACCCCAACTATTACTATTCCTACTACACCCCCTACTACCCCAACTATTACAATTCCTACTACACCTCCTACTACCCCAACTACTACTATTCCTACTACACCTCCTACTACCCCAACTACTACTATTCCTACTACACCTCCTACTACCCCAACTACTACTATTCCTACTACACCACCTCCTACCCCAACTACTACTATTCCTACTACACCTCCTACTACCCCAACTATTACTATTCCTACTACCCCAACTACTACTATTCCCACTTCTGATACTATCTAAACTACTACTATTCCTACTACCCCTCCTACTACCCCAACTACTACTATTCCTACTACACATCCTGCTATCTCTGCTGCCGCACTCATCCCATGTAAATATTCTTCCATGGATGTATGCATTGGATGTAACGTGATGTCTTTATACACAGGGAAGGAGAATGTGATTGTGGTTGTTGATGATCTGGAGGACGCCAGTAGTAAGGAGAAGGACCGGATCCTGGAGGAACAGCCCAGTACTGGAAGTTTGGTCAAGGATCTCTTTCTCTTTAGTGCAAATGAGAAATAAACTATGAGAAGCAGTGAAAGTACACGGGAGTCATAACACGTACATACATGTAAAGGCAATGACACTTCTATTAAAGGAATCCTTGGTGATCCCGCCATCAACATCCTTGTTCAGTCACTTCCTATTATGGAGTGACAATTATCTTCTAATTGTGGCCCCGATGTTGTCACCCGCTCACATGTGGCCCCGGAGCAGCCTACAAGGGGCTGAGCTGACACACATTCTGTTGGCTTGGTCCGCTGTAGTCATTATCAGGATTCTGATCCAAGGCAATATACAGTTAGGTCCATATATATTTATAATATATATATATAATTTCAGTCCTTTTATGATCACCACGTGAAATTATTCCATATCTCCAAAGTCTCCACATGAATATTCAAGATAATTCTTCAGTTGTGCCGTGCTCCCCTATTAGGTGTGCACTCACTAAAAATAATTGCCTTCCATTCTCATGGTTGGCATTTGCGCGTTGGTATATATAATGCTCCAAAGACCAGATAATCCTTCAAGACACAACATGAGTTCTTCCAAAGATGGCCCAAATTCTCCAGTGTATTAATAAACTCAGAAATGGTGAATTCACGTTCCACTGTATTGGACTGTTTATTATATTATGATTGAATATAAATATTTTTTAATTACAGAATATGATTTATACATACAGTATATAGCTGTCCATGCAAATGAAACAGGCCATTGTAAGGCTTCAAAAACGAAACAAATCCATCAGAGAGATCGCAGCAACATTAGGAGTGGCCAAATCCACAGTTTTGTACATTCTGAGGAAAGAAGAACGCACTGGTGAGCTCAGCAATATAAAAAGGCATGGACGTCCATGGAGGACAACTGTGGTGGATGATCGCAGGATCCTCTCTATGGTAAAGGAAAACCCATTCACAACATCCAGACAAGTGAAGGACACTCTCCAGGAGGTGGGTTTATCATTGTCAAAGTCTACAATCAAGAGAAGACTTCACGAGAGCAAATACAAAGGGTTCACCACAAGGTGCAAACCATTCATAAGCCTGAAGAATAGAAAAACCAGATTAGACTTTGCCAAAAAACGTCTAAAAAAGCCGGACAAGTTCTGGAAAAGCATTCTTTGGACGGATGGAACTAAGATGAATCTGTACCAGAATGACGGGAAGAAAAAAGTGTGGAGAAGGCTTGGAACAGCTCATGATCCAAAGCACACAACGTCATCTGTAAAACATGGTGGAGGCAGTGTGATGGCATGGGCATGCATGGCTTCCAGTGGCACTGGGTCATTGGTAGTTATTGATGATGTGACAAGACAGAAGCAGCCAGATGAATTCTGCCGTGTTTAAAGATATACCGTCAGCCCAGATTCAGCCAAATACAGCAAACGTGATTGGACAGCGCTTCACAGTACAGTTGAGCAATGATCCAAAACACACTGCAAGTGCAACTCAGGAACTTTAGAAGGACAAGAAGTGGAATATTCCGCAATGGCCGAGTCAATCACCGGACCTCAACCCAATTGAGAATGCATTTCACTTGCTGAAGGCAAAACTAAAGGCAGAAATAGCCACAAACAAAGAACAACTGAATACAGCTGCAATTAGAGCCTGGCAAAGCATCAGAAAGGAGGAAACCCAGTCTTTGGTCATGTCCATGGGTTCCAGACTTCAGGCAAAGCATCAGAAAGGAGGAAACCTAGTCTTTGGTCATGTCCATGGGTTCCAGACTTCAGGCAAAGCATCAGAAAGGAGGAAACCTAGTCTTTGGTCATGTCCATGGGTTCCAGACTTCAGGCAAAGCATCAGAAAGGAGGAAACCTAGTCTTTGGTCATGTCCATGGGTTCCAGACTTCAGGCAAAGCATCAGAAAGGAGGAAACCTAGTCTTTGGTCATGTCCATGGGTTCCAGACTTCAGGCAAAGCATCAGAAAGGAGGAAACCTAGTCTTTGGTCATGTCCATGGGTTCCAGACTTCAGGCAAAGCATCTCAACAAAATATAAAAAATTAACATTTTATTTATGATTATATTCAAGTGTCCAATTACTTTTGTTCCCTTGAAAAAGGGGGATGGCTGCTCTTAAGAGCTGTAATTCCTAACCCTTCCTCCAGTTTGGATGTACATACCCTCAAATTACACCGGAGAGTGCGCACTTTCAGCCCATATCCATTAAAGAACTAGAGCTTGAATATGTTTTGATAAATACCTGAAAAAATCTAAAATTGTGTCTGTGTCCAAATATATATGGACCTAACTGTATATATTTCAGGTACATACAGTATATAGTGCCATCACTTTCCATATATATTGTACATTCCCATCAGTCCCTAACCCTCAAGGGGCGTACAATCTAAGGTCCCTAACTCACATTCATACATACACATACTAGGGAAAATATAGACAGGATCCAATTAACCTACCAGCATGTCTTTGGAGTGTGGGAGGAAACCGGAGTACCTGGAGGAAACCCACACAGGCACAGGGAGAACATGCAAACTCCAAGCAGGTGGTGCTGTGGTTGGGATTTGAGCCAACGACCCGAGTACTGTCAGGTGGAAGTGCTAACCACTTAGCCACTGTGCTGTCCTACCTAGTCGCTGTGCTGCCCATGTGCTGGCCGTGTATGCAGACAGGAGATCTATTTCTGGTCAGCCAGTCCTGTGATGGAATCACCCCCTCCTGTGTTACATCTCAACGCCACTGATCTTCTGCAGCCACTTCATGTCTGCATGCACCTCAGTGATGGCTGCACGGTACTTCTCAGAGCGAGATTCCTGAGGATAACATCAGTGGACATCACGCTTGTGTCATGTATGTTGAAACAGCCATTTGTAGTCTGTACTGTGAGCCAATGTGACGGTGACAACTCAGGAGCACAAATGTGAGACAGGGACGGAGAGTTGTCACCTTATAACAGGAAGTGTTTGAACAAAGACCTTCATGGCGGGATCACCGGGGATTATTTTAATGAAATCTGCAAAATTAAAAATATTGAAAATGACTTTTGAAATCGCAGTAACATGGTAGAACTTGTATCGGTTTTTTATATTTGGGCGTAACTAAGCTTTAATGATTTTTAACAAATTTATGGGACTGATATCTTCAATCTTTTTTGTCTTCTATGTATCAACCTTGTAAATCTTGTGTTGTTTTGATGTAATATTTGACATCTTAGAATTTATCTCTCATTTATCATCCAGATGAATGTTTATGTTGATGTATTTTTTGAAGAGTTACGTAAAATGATTTGTACATCCGATCAATCCAACTCCACTCCAGGTCACGCCCACATCCCCAGCTCTCCTTTTTTCTCATGTATTTGTTTGTTTTTTTAACACTTTTTAAAAATAATGTCCTTGCTTGTATTGTTATACTCACTGTGGAACCTGGAAGTCCAGTTAGAACCCTCTGCTGGCTACGTGACGAATACGTGTGTTGTTTTTACTATGCCTTTCCAGCATCGTCCTGATCACGTCACGGCCCTCCGGGGTGCATTATGGGACATCCCCCGTCTGCCACTTTAAGAATCCCGCGCTCATCACAGGCAACTTCAGAGGCTGTGGCCAGCAGAGGGTTCTAACTGGACTGACAAAGTTGCTGGAGAGTGGATAGCATCGTCCTCATCACATACATGCTACTGACCAAGTAGCTCTCTGAGGCCCTAGATAATAAAATGATTGTAATTAGTCCTTTACAAATGAGGACAGTCTCAGCCTCTGCCCCTTTAGCTTGACAAAGGAGCGCGCTTCCACCCTCAGAGGTTAGTGCATGTGCTGAAACACGTCGCTATGCATGCTGGTCCTTGACGTCATCACGCCAACGTTGCGCCTCAACTTGCGTTCCAGATGTCATCTTTAGGAGACTCCACATGCCGATTCCTGAGCGCAGATGCGGCTGTCATAGCCAGGACACAGCCGTTCCTCTACCTTTATGAGACCGCACCCTATGAGCCTGTTTTTTCACAAAGAAATGTGAGTTCTACATTTGACTCCTATTAAATATTGGTTTATACTGCACTTAGAGGCGCTTCTTTTTATTTTCTTCATTATTCATCCTACTGATACCAATGATGGGGCACTATTTCTTCACCTGACACCAACAATGGGGCACTATTCCTCCCACTGACACCAATGACAGGGTACTTCTCCTCCCTCTGACACCAATGATGGGGCGCTATTCCTCCAACAAAAAACCAATGATGGGGCACTATTCCTCCCACTGACACCAATGATGGGGCACTATTCCTCCCACTGATACCAATGATGGGGCACTATTCCTCCCACTGATACCAATGATGGGGCACTATTCCTCCCACTGACACCAATGATGGGGCACTATTCCTCCCACTGATACCAATGATGGGGCACTATTCCTCCCACTGACACCAATGATGGGGCACTATTCCTCCCACTGACACCAATGATGGGACACTATTCTTCCCACTGATACCAATGATGGGGCACTATTCCTCCCACTGACACCAATGATAGGGCACTATTCCTCCCACTGACACCGATGATGGGGCACTATTCCTCCCACTGATACCGATGATGGCGCACTATTCCTCCCACAGATACCGATGATGGGGCACTATTCCTTCCACTGATACCGATGATGGGGCACTATTCCTCCCACTGATACCAATGATGGGGCACTATTCCTCCCACTGATACCAATGATGGGGCACTATTCCTCCCACTGGCGCCAATGATGGGGCACTATTCCTCCCACTGATACCAATGATGGGGCACTATTCCTCCCACTGATACCAATGATGGGGCACTATTCCTCCCACTGACACCAATGATGGGGCACTATTCCTCCCACTGATACCAATGATGGGGCACTATTCCTCCAACTGATACCAATGATGGGGCACTATTCCTCCCACTGACACCAATGATGGGGCACTATTCCTCCCACTGACACCAATGATGGGGCACCATTCCTCCCACTGATACCAATGATGGGGCACTATTCCTCCAACTGATACCAATGATGGGGCACTATTCCTCCCACTGACACCAATGATGGGGCACTATTCCTTCAACTAATACCGATGATGGGGCACTATTCCTCCCACTGATACCAATGATGGGGCACTATTCCTCCCACTGACACCAATGATGGGGCACTATTCCTCCCACTGACACCAATGATGGGGCACTATTCCTTCAACTAATACCGATGATGGGGCACTATTCCTCCCACTGATACCAATGATGGGGCACTATTCCTCCCACTGACACCAATGATGGGGCACTATTCCTCCCACTGATACCAATGATGGGGCACTATTCCTCCAACTGATACCAATGATGGGGCACTATTCCTGCCACTGACACCAATGATGGGGCACTATTCCTTCCACTGACACCAATGATGGGGCACTATTCCTCCCACTGACACCAATGATGGGGCACTATTCCTCCCACTGATACCAATGATGGGGCACTATTCCTCCAACTGATACCAATGATGGTGCACTATTCCTCCCACTGACACCAATGATGGGGCACTATTCCTCCCACTGACACCAATGATGGGGCACTATTCCTCCTTCCACTGACTACAAGCACTATGTCATTTTTTTTTTTTTACTCCCACTTTCGCTGGGACATTTCCTACACTCACTGGCCACTCTGGCCCCCCTAAAGTCTAAAGAACAGTAAGCTGTAAGTTTGGAGACCCCCCGCTCTTTACAACGATTGCTCTCCCACAAAGATGATTCCAGTACTTACCCAATGTGCCTAAACATATAGACAAAGTAAAGGTGGGTGTCACCTCAAAAATAACGTAACCAAAGAGAGAAGTGTGGAAAGAAATACCAACATAAAACTACCAAATTATCATGACACAAAATCAAAATACTTGAAAGCATATACTGTATCATAGCACCGTGTCTGCATCCCTGCCCTGCCTAGACAGAAGGACATTGTGCAGGATTGTGACCCGGAATAAGAAAACAACTGCAAAAGTGACTGCAGAACTCAATCCCAGTCTTCACCAGACTCAGTCTTCACCAGACTCTGTCTTCTCAGGACTCTGTCTTCTCCGGACTCAGTCTTTACTGGACTGAGATTGAGCTCTGCAGTCACTTTTGCAGACATAACTCAAGCTCTGACATGACTGTATTACAAGCAGCACCGGCAGTGAATGAGGAAAGTGAGTCTTCCAGCCTGTTAGCTGGGTGTCTCCTCACACATTATGTCCCGTCACGGCCCATACTGTCACATAGGACGTTGTTCATCCCTTCTGATAGCAAGACAAGAAATTAAAGAAATAAAGATACAGCGTTTAACCGCCTCCCACCCACCATATCAGGAAATGACAGGCAGGCGGGGGTTCTGTCATACTGGGAGGACGTCATATGACATCCTCCCACTTTAGCTGCGTATGTGCACCCCTGTGCACATGCGCGGTGAGGAGGTCAGTGGTGTTCTGTGCCCCTGGGACACAGCGGATCACTGATCACAGTAAAGGGTCAATGACGTTGGCTCTATCATGTGATCACCTGTGTCCAATCACAGCTGGTTGCATGTAAATAGGAAGTGCCAGTTATCTGCAGTCCTCTCCTCACGCTGACAGCTCATCAGAGGCGGAGAGCCGGTAAGCAGCATTCTTTAGAGGGGTCATCTACACTGATCATCAGGGCACTGTTCCATTGCCAATCAGTGCCGCCTATCAGTTGCAGTCAGTGCCACCTATCAGTGTCAATCAGTGCCGCCTATCAGTTGCTGTCAGTGCCACCTATCAGTGTCAATCAGTTCCGCCTATCAGTGCCCGTCAGTGCCGCCTAACAGTTCCAATCAGTGCCAATCAGTGCCGCCTATCAGTGCCCGTCAGTGCCGCCTAACAGTTCCAATCAGTGCCAATCAGTGCCACCTATCAGTTCCAATCAGTGCCCATCAGTGCTGCCTAGCAGTTCCAATCAGTGCTAGTCAGTGCCGCCTATCAATGTCATGTATGAATGCTGCCTTTCAGTGCCCACCAGTGATGCATTGATGCCTATCAGTGCCTCCTCATCAGTGCCCATCACTGCAGCCTCATTAGTGCACATCAGTGAAGGAGAAAAATTACTTATTTACAAAATTTTATTAGAGAAACTAAGAAAAACATTTTTTTCAAGATTTTCCGTCTTTTTTAGTCTGTTTAGCAAAAAATAAAAAAATACCCCGAGGTGATTAAATACCACCAAAAGAAAGATCTATCTGTCTCAAAAAAAAGATGCAAATTTCATACGGGTACAATGTTGCATGACCGCACAATTGTCATTCAGAGTGTGACGGTGCTGAAAGCTGAAAGTTGGCCTGGGCAGGACGGGGGTGAAAATGTCTGATAGGCGAGGGGTTAAAAAAAAAATAACATGAAAAATAACTGAAAGCACCCCTCCCCCCTCTGCTCCCCACAAATGTGAGCACACATAGGCCCACACACATAGATAAACGGTGATGGCACCACACATGTGCGGTATCTCCATGAACGTCACAGCCGGGGAAATCCTTTTAGTAGCAGACCTCCTGTGTACCTCTAAGCTGGTAACCTGTACAGACTTTTACACCCCGGTCACACCGCTGCGATTTAAAATTGTGTGATTTGTGTGCAATTTCAGGTGCAATTTCTGAAGACTGTATGCGACTTGTGAAGATTTTCAACGATTTCTTGCAATCTGCAAAGCGATCTCCATTATATTCTATGTACTGTATTTGAAATCGCTACAAAACTGCAGACAAAGTCATGCAAGAACTACTTTAGCAGTCGTGCTGCAGCAAATCGCACGTGTTAACACACTGACATTCACATTCATTAGATGCAATTTTAGGTGTGATTTCAATTCGCAAACCGCACCTGAAATCATATCGGTATGACCGGGCACTTCAAGCGTCACCTAGGGAGATTTTTAGGCACCGTAGTTTGGTGCCGTCCCACGGGTGGACACAATGACAAAGCATGACATGTTTGGTATCTATTTACTCAGTATAGCATCATCTTTTATATTTTGCCAAACAACTTTGTATTATTTAGTGTTTTAGTGCATTATCACTCAATAAAGTGTATTTTTTCCAAAAGCTTTGAATTTGAAAAAACTCTGTGTATATGACATAAAAATATGAAACGCCCACCATTGTATTCCCTAGGGCCTCTGCTTAACAATATCTCATGATTTGGGGTTCTAAGTAGTTTTCTAGCAAAAAACAGCCTTATGACACCCTGCTCACTGTTCTGCCAGCCATAGGAGTTCAGTCCTCTGCGGCCAAGAAAATATTTTCAGCTGTACAATTCAGAAAGGAAGTGAGAAGAGGAAGAATGTCGCTCTGCAACTCCACACCCGGCACAATGGAGGACGAAGAATACCACAACAGGGAGTCGGCATGCTGGTGTAAAGGTCATATACTAAGAGGAAAGAGGCCTTCAGAGGAGACTTCCATTTAGCAAAAATGATTTCAAAATTCATCATCGGACTTTACAATACATCACCGTACAACACGGTACCAGAATAATCCAAACTTACATAAATAACATAGAAATTACAAAAAAAGGGCGTTCTGTATGTCCGTCTTTTATCTGTCTGTTTATGGATGATAAACAGACACCCATGTATTTCTATAGGCTAGCGGATGTAAACGGATGATCATCTGTTTATATCCATTAACCACTTGAGCACCTGAGGATTTACCCCCCTTAATGACCAGGCCTCTTTTTGCTACTCGGCGCTGCACTAATTCAACTGATAATTGCGCGGTCATGCAATGCTGCACCCAAACCAAATTTACGTCCTTTTTTTAACACAAAAAGAGCTTTCTTTCGGTGTAATTTGATCACCTGTGCGCTTTTTATTTTTCACGCTATAAACAAAAAAAGACCAAAAATTTTGAAGAAAAACAATATTTTTTACTTTCAGCTATAAAAAATATATAGTAAACTCAAAGTTGGTTATAAATTTAGGCCAAAATGTATTCTGCTCCATGTTTTTGGTAAAAAAAATCCCAATAAGTGTATATTGATTGCTTTGTGTGGCAGTTATAGCGTCTACAAACTATGGTATAAATACTGCAATTTACGCCATTTTTCTGCTATACAGCGCTGCGCTAGTTTAACGGACAATTGCGCGGTCATGCAATACGGTACATAAATGAAATTTACGTGCTTTTTTTCCCCATAAATTGAGCTTTCTTTCGGTGGTATTTGATCGCCTGTGCGGTTTTTATTTTTTGCGCTACAAAAAAAAAGGCTGACAATTTTGAGGAAGAAAAAAACAATATTTTGGACTTTTTGCTATAAAACATGTCCAGTAAAAAAAAAATGCAAAAATCAAACTTAGTCATAAATATCTGCCAAAATGTATTCTGCGACATGTCTTTGCTAAAAAAATCCCAATACGTGTAAATTAATTGGTTTACGTGAAAGTTATAGCGTTTACAAATGGCGGGAAAGATACTGGAATTTTTCATTTTTATTTATACTAATAATGGCGCCGATCAGCGACTTTTGGCGGCAATCAGCGACATATGGCGGCGACCAGCGACTTATGGCAGGACTGCGGGACAGCGGCGGACATTTTGACACTGGGGGGGGAACTGACTTGAGGTCACTGACATCCCCAGTGACACCAATACAGTGATCAGTGAAAAAAAAACACTGAAACTGTACTAATGTCACTGGGGAGGAAGGGGTTAACATTTTTAGAATTTGCAGTGTAAGGGGAGTGTTTTACTAGGGGGCGGGGGTGTGTACTGGACGGGGTGGAGGGAGGGGGGAGCTGATCGAGGGAGAGAAACTCTGCAGCTTCTCACAAGCTGTCAGAGAACTGACACAGAACAGGGCTGTGTGTAAACAATGCAGCCCTGCTCTGTGTTAGCGATCACCGGCAATCGCGGGAAAACGGCCGGTAAAAACCGGCTGTGACCCGTCGGCTGACACCCGCTGCTGACACCCGCGGGACAGGTAGGGCAGGCACGCGCCTCGCGTGCGCCCCCTACCTGTTTTGAAGGCAGCCATTTTAAAACGTGCTTTTGCCTACGAGCGCCGCCCTGCCACCGTTTATATGCGGTGGCTGGGCGGCAAGTGGTTAATGTCTGCATCCATTAACATCCTATTTTTCTTCTGTTAAAAAAAAAAAGGAACAGACGAAGGCCGGATGTAAACAGACAAAAAGAGATGTAAACAGATGAAAAATGGATGGAGATGGATGGAAACGAACAAAAATGGATGTAAACAAATGAAAAATGGATAAAAAATGGACTAAAAATGGATGTAAACTGATGAAAAACAGATATAAACTGATCTGTATTTCTTGGAAAAAACATGACTGAACTGATGAAAAAGGGATGTATACTGATTAAAAACTAATGTAAACGGATGAAAAATGGATGTAAACTGATGAAAAACGAATGTAAACTAATGTAAACTGTTGAAAAATGATGTAAACTGATGAAAAACTAATGTAAACTGATGAAAAACTGATGTGAACTGATGAAAAATTAAGTTACCTTGATGAAAAGCGGATGTAAACTGATGAAAAACAGATGTAAACTGATGAAAAATTATGTGAACTGATGAAAAATTATGTAAACTGATGAAAAACTAATGTGAACTGATGAAAAATGATGTGAACTGATAAAAATGGATGTAAACTGATGAAAAATGGATTTAAACTGATGAAAAGTTATGTAAACTGATGAAAAATGATGTGAACTGCCGAAAACGGATGAAAAACGGATGTAAACTGATGAAAAATGATGTGAACTGATGAAAAACGGGTGTAAACTGATGAAAAATTATGAAAGCTGATGAAAAACGGATATAAACTGATGTGAACTGATGAAAACGGATGTAAACTGATGAAAAATTATGAAAAATGATGTGAACTGATGAAAAACGGATGTAAACTGATGTGAACTGATGAAAAATTAAGTTACCTTGATGAAAAGCGGATGTAAACTGATGAAAAACAGATGTAAACTGATGAAAAGTTATGTGAACTGATGAAAAATTATGTAAACTGATGAAAAACTAATGTGAACTGATAAAAATGGATGTAAAATGATGAAAAATTGATTTAAACTGATGAAAAGTTATGTAAACTGATGAAAAATGATGTGAACTGACGAAAACGGATGAAAAACGGATGTAAACTGATGAAAAATGATGTGAACTGATGAAAAACGGATATAAACTGATGTGAACTGATGAAAAATTATGAAAAATGATGTGAACTGATGAAAAACGGATCTAAACTGATGTGAACTGATGAAAACTGATGAAAAACGGGTGTAAACTGATAAAAAACTATGTAAACTGATGAAAAATTATGTAAACTGATCTGTTTTTTCTTGGACTGAACTGATGAAAAAACGGAATGTCCATGTGAAAGGGGCCCTACTGTGTGGTCCTCAGACCGCGCTGCACTGCACTGCACTGCACTCTTCTATCACAGGATTATGATGCTCAGAAAACAGTTGACTCTCATTGTTTCACTTTCGCAGCAGAAGAAGCCAACGCGCTTTGCTGCCCCCTCAGGACTGGGGAAGTCCCGATACACTGGACATGTAGGTAGGTGCAGTCTGCTTCCTCTACTGTAGGTGGCGCTCATCCGAAGCAGTACTGCAGCTGGAAAGGAAGTCAAGAGAAACCCAATTTCTCTATGATCTCCTGGGCCTCTGGGGCAATGTTCCTGTTGGCTAGGCTGCATCCAGGTGACCCCTGACGGCCATCTTGGGTCAACAGAGCCTTTTTAAGTCCCTGCCCCCAGGTTTTGGTGCCCATTTGACAGGGAAAGGGATTAGTGGCAGGGAGAAGTTCCAGATGAGTAGGGACAGGTTAAGGATAGGCCACCCTTTTCAGAAGCCTCCCCATTGGGACTGGATCGGCCAGGCTGCATTCCACCCCCTGTGGCTCTCGGTGTATTTGAAGATGCTGTACACTCACCGGCCACTTTATAGGTCCACCTGTTCAATTGCTTGGTAACACAAATTGCTAATCAGCCAATCACATGGCAGCAACTCAATGCATTTAGGCACCTAGACGTGGTGAACATGATTTGCTGAAGTTCAAACTGAGCATCAGAATGGGGAAGAAAGGGGATTTTTGTGACTTTGAACATGGCATGGTTGTTGGTGTCAGATGGGCTGGTCTGAGTATTTCAAAAACTGCTGATCTACTGGGATTTTCACACACAACCATCTTTAGGGTTTACAGAGAATGGTCTGAAAAAGAGAAAATATCCAGTGAGTGGCAGTTGTGTGGAGGAAAATGCATTGTTGAGGTCAGAGGAGAATGGGCAGACTGGTTGGAGATGATAAAAAGGCAATAACTTCAATAACCCCTCATTACACCCAAGGTATGCAGAACCACATACTTTTCAACAATGTAATAATTAGAGATGAGCGAATCGAACCAGGCGAACCGGAATTCGAGTCGAATTTCAGGAAATATTCGATTCGCGTCGAAACCGAAATTTTGCCTACTTCGGGTGCGCGAATCGAAGATTTCCCGATCAGCCGGCAAAAGTGTCCCTGCAGTGAGCTCAGCTATTTCTGACAGAAGGAACACATGTTTAGCGGTTCAAACATTGTATCTATTAGTTTCCATTTAGGATACAGATGTTTCAACCGCTGTACATGTGAAGAAGCTGTGAGAGAACTGTCAGAAATAGAGGAACTCTGCACATACACTTTTTGCCGGCTTGGAATTATTCTTCTTTTCATCCTACTTCTTCTTCTTCATCCTCATCCTCATCCTCTTCTTCTGAGGATGAGGATGAGGATGAAGAAGAAGAAGTAGGATGAAAAGAAGAATATGGTAATGAGGGATTCAGTGAGCGCTAACCGACACAGCAGCTGATACACTAAAAAGGAAAACCATCAACCTTCAAATAAACAATATAAGATAAATAGTGCAGCGCTTGATGTTATATGACTGTACCAGTATTGGAGATGGTACAATATCCCTTACTTAAATATCAGCAGATGTGGACCATATGCATTATATGTGACCAAACACACTATATGTGATCCTCCAATAAGTTGGAAACAGGAGGAGGAGAAGGAATGACATGAACTCCAACAATTTTCACTTCACAATACAAAACGCACAATATAAATGCACAATATAGTCCAATCATCAAAGAAACACAGATGAGTGTATCCCGATGAGATCTTTGTAATGCATGTAGTCCGGCAATGTGCAGAAGAAATGAATGAATTGCGCACTCACCGGAAGCACAATTTAAATGTGCGTTTGTGTCTCATACACCAAAGATCACTCCGACTGTGGATGAAAGGAAACTCCAAAAGATGGTTCTATGATGAAAGATGACCCATCTGGGGATTCCTACTGGCATACAGGTTCCAAACAGGATCAGCTGGATATATCTCTGAGCTTTGGAGTAATCGCCTGGTGGTCCTGAGGAATTAAATGCTCGATGTGGAGCAAAAAAGGAATGTCCATAGTGTAGTATTTATGTTAAATTATGAAAAAAAATTTTTTATTGTATGTTAAAAAACACCACACTTAACATAAAATGAGAATAAAATCAATCCTTGTGCACTAAGGATATCATGAATGACACACTGACCAGCTGGTATAGAAGAGTGGCCGCCGGACCTCCTTTGATCCGGCGGTTTAGCGTCACGGCTAACAAGGGCTACTCCTTGACGCGCGTTTCGTATCACACGTACATCATCAGAAGGAATAAGAGCCATAGCTGCCGGACGCCACAAAAGCCATATATATAGAGTGTATTGTGTGCCTGTAATAAAATTAATTAGGTGCCATTTTGCCAAAGTCCCGCATAGTGCGCATGTGCGGGCGTCTGGGCGCCATTTTATAGTGGTCTAAATGATATGTGCATCCACCGCATATCTAACTGCGGTGGAACATATTCCACGCACATGAATAAACTAATGGGGAGGGGCTCACCCCTCTCTCCCATATGTCGCAGTACCAGGCTTCCCCAGGTACCCCCAAGGAGAAGTAGAAAAGGCGCCAATCGATGCGGATCGGCGCCATATTCCCGGGGGCTGACTGTATGAATGCGCATGCGCGAATGAGCACGACAGATCGACACCATTTTACCATGGGTCGATGCAGCAGTGCGCATGCGCGAACGAAACCGCCATATCCCCGTAGTCTCACAAAATGGAACTAGAAGAAGCGCCGATCAGTATGGATCGGCGCCATATTCCCAGGGGCTGGCTGTATAAATGCGCATGTGCGAATGAGCACAAAAGACCGACACCATTTTACCGTGGGTCGGTACAGCAGTGCGCATGCGCGGACGGAACCGCCATATTCCCGTGGTCTCACAGACTGAATACACACTCACTGTATCTGCACAAATGCAGGGACAGTAAATGAACAGTTAGGGATATGCTTAAAAACTATACAATGTCTCATTTACCTAGAAGAGGCTATGATATAAAAATTAGATACATCATACTTAATTGGTGTCACATGTGGTATCTTATGTGCCCATTCATAACATATATTTAACTTTTGAGTAATCTATGGTGATCAAAAAATCACTGTAGTGAAACTAAAAATTATATACAATGCTTAAAACCATTATACATAAACAGTATTACTGTATACAAACATGTATAAATTTATACACATATTAGCCATTGGGAATCATATAGGCTAAAACATGGGGGCTATAATGAATATACATAACCATACAGTGTATGTCCTCATTAAACCCACTTCAATACAGTAAGTTACCTAAAATTAAAACAAATCTTTAAAAGTTGCAGTGACCAATATCAGAAAAAATATATATGAATAAAATTTCTAATTTTTAATTTTTAAATGGGCCATATTAGGAACCTTATGAATCATAATCAACACATAAACAGATTGTTATGGTAACTAAGGTAGTATTATTCATATTCATGTAATGTAGTGGTTCTCCTGAAAATCCACAATATGCCGGCTGTCATTAATAGTCTATTTCTGACAGTTCTGGGACATTCACTCCATACAGCTGTTTCAACCGCTGTATGGAGGGAATGTCATGGAACTGTCAGAAATAGACTATTAATGACAGTTCTGGGACTGTCCTTCCATGCAGCTGTTGAAACATTGTATCTATTTTTTTCCATAAATGACATTCTGCATATACACTTAGAGGAGCGCTGCAGATACACTTTTTGCCGGCTTGGAATTAATCTTATTTTCATCCTACTTCTTCTTCTTCATCCTCATCCTCATAAGAAGAAAAAGAAGAAGTAGGATGAAAATAAGAATAATTCCAAGCCGGCAAAAAGTGTATCTGCAGCGCTCCTCTAAGTGTATCTGCAGAATGTCATTTATGGAAAAAAATAGATACAATGTTTCAACCGCTGCATGGAAGGACAGTCCCAGAACTGTCATTAATAGTCTATTTCTGACAGTTCCATGACATTCCCTCCATACAGTGGTTGAAACAGCTGTAGACTATTAATGACAGTTCTGGGACTGTCCTTCCATACAGCGGTTGAAACATTGTATGTATTTGTTTCCATAAATGGATCCATTTATGGAAACAAATACATACAATGTTTCAACCGCTGTATGGAAGGACAGTCCCAGAACTGTCATTAATAGTCTATTTCTGACAGTTCCATGACATTCCCTCCATACAGCGGTTGAAACAGCTGTATGGAGTGAATGTCCCAGAACTGTCAGAAATAGACTATTTATGACAGTTCTGGGACAATCACTCCATACAGCTGTTTCAACCGCTGTATGACATTCCCTCCATACAGCGGTTGAAACAGCTGTAGACTATTAATGACAGTTCTGGGACTGTCCTTCCATACAGCGGTTGAAACATTGTATGTATTTGTTTCCATAAATGGATCCATTTATGGAAACAAATACATACAATGTTTCAACCGCTGTATGGAAGGACAGTCCCAGAACTGTCATTAATAGTCTATTTCTGACAGTTCCATGACATTCCCTCCATACAGCGGTTGAAACAGCTGTATGGAGTGAATGTCCCAGAACTGTCAGAAATAGACAGAAACTGTCACAGAACTGTCCTTCTTCTCATCCTTCTCCTTCTTCTCATCCTTCTTCTCATCCTTCTTCTCATCCTTCTCCTTCTTCTCATCCTTCTCCTTCTTCTCATCCTTCTCCTTCTTCTCATCCTTCTTCTCATCCTTCTCCTTCTTCTCATCCTTCTCCATCTCCTTCTTCTCATCCTTCTCCTTCTCCTTCTTCTCATCCTTCTCCTTCTCCATCTTCTCATCCTTCTCCTTTTCCTTCTTCTCATCCTTCTTCTTCTGCTTCTCCTTCTCCTTCTCCTTCTCCTTCTTCTCATCCTTCTCCTTCTTCTCATCCTTCTCCTTCTTCTCATCCTTCTCCTTCTCCTTCTTCTCATCCTTATCCTTCTCCTTCTTCTCATCCTTCTCCTTCTCCTTCTTCTCATCCTTCTCCTTCTTCTCATCCTTCTCCTTCTTCTCATCCTTCTCCTTCTCCTTCTTCTCATCCTTCTACTTCTTCTCATCCTTCTCCTTCTCATCCTTCTCCTTCTTCTCACCCTTCTCCTTCTTCTCATCCTTCTCCTTCTTCTCATACTTCTCCTTCTTCTCATCCTTCTCCTTCTTCTCATCCTTCTCCTTCTCCTCATCCTTCTCCTTCTCCTTCTTCTCATCCTTCTCCTTCTCCTTCTTCTCATCCTTCTCCTTCTCCTTCTTCTCATCCTTCTCCTTCTCCATCTTCTCATCCTTCTCCTTTTCCTTCTTCTCATCCTTCTTCTTCTGCTTCTCCTTCTCCTTCTTCTCATCCTTCTCCTTCTTCTCATCCTTCTCCTTCTTCTCATCCTTCTCCTTCTCCTTCTTCTCATCCTTCTCCTTCTCCTTCTTCTCATCCTTCTCCTTCTCCTTCTCCTTCTTCTCATCCTTCTCCTTCTTCTCATCCTTCTCCTTCTTCTCATCCTTCTCCTTCTTCTCATCCTTCTCCTTCTTCTCATCCTTCTACTTCTTCTCATCCTTCTCCTTCTCCTTCTTCTCACCCTTCTCCTTCTTCTCATCCTTCTCCTTCTCCTCATCCTTCTCCTTCTCCTTCTTCTCATCCTTCTCCTTCTCCTTCTTCTCATCCTTCTCCTTCTTCTCATCCTTCTCCTTCTCCTTCTTCTCATCCTTCTCCTTCTCCATCTTCTCATCCTTCTCCTTCTTCTCATCCTTCTCCTTCTCCTTCTTCTCATCCTTCTCCTTCTCCTTCTTCTCATCCTTCTCCTTCTTCTCATCCTTCTCCTTCTCCTCATCCTTCTCCTTCTCCTTCTTCTCATCCTTCTCCTTCTTCTCTTCCTTCTCCTTCTCCTTCTTCTCATCCTTCTCCTTCTCCTCATCCTTCTCCTTCTTCTCATCCTTCTCCTTCTTCTCATCCTTCTCCTTCCCCTTATTCTCCTTCTTCTCATCCTTCTCC